>NC_091509.1:22612487-22766870 GCF_947461875.1 Haliaeetus albicilla
AATGCTTTTTGCTACATTGATGAATTTTGTGTAGGAATGCTTCAGTATGACAGAGTTGGCCATGCTTTTTTTTCCCCCACCTCTGTCAGTTACTTCATTAGTACAGGTATAATTGTTGCAATTTAACAAACTACAGGCAAGGTACATAATTTGTTGGATGCACAGTTACATCCCTTCATGAAAGTGTACAGCTGCATCCTACTGATTCTCTTACGAGCAAGTAGATGGTGTTCTTCGTTCTGCTGTCTTCAGAAGAGAAAGGCCAGAGATGTGCTGTGTCTGGATGGACAATGTTCTTGACCCTGTCAGCCATAGGCAAATCTTGTGGCTTAAAGTTATAACTTGGGTGTTATTGAGTGCTGGTGTGAAGAAGAGCTCTGGAAACAGAATAAGAATTGTTTAGGTTGGAAAACACCTTTAAGATCATCAAGTAAACCTAACACTGCCAAGTCCATCACTAAACCATGTCCCTAAGTGCCACATCTGCACGTCTTCTAAGTACCTCCAGGGATGGTGACTCAACCACTTCCCTGGGCAGCCTGTTCCAGTACCTGACAACCCTTTGGGTGAAGAAATTTCTCCTAATATCCAATCTAAACCTCCCCTGGCGCAACCTGAAGCCATTTCCTCTCGTCCTATTGCTTGATGCTTGGGAGAAGAGACTGACCCCCACCTCGCTACAACCTCCTTTCAGGTAGTTGTAGAGAGCGATAAGGTCTCCCCTCGGCCTCCTTTTCTCCAGACGAAACAACTCCAGTTCCCTCAGCCACTCCTCATAAGACTTGTGCTCCAGGCCCTTCACCAGCTTCGTTGCCCTTCTCTGGACACGCGCCAGCACCTCCATGTCTTAGCTGGGGTGAGGGGCCCAAAACTGAACATGGTTTTCAAGGTGCAGCCTCACCAGTGCCACGTACAAAGGGATGATCACTGCCCTAGTCCTGCTGGCCACACTATTTCTGATACAAGCCAGGATGCCATTGGCCTTCTTGGCCACCTGGGCACACTGCTGGCTCATATTCAGCCGGCTGTCAACCAGCACCCCCAGGTTCTTCTCTGCTGGGCAGCTTTCCAGCCACTCTTCCCCAAGCCTGTAGCGCTGTGTGGGGTTGTTGTGACCCAAGTGCAGGACCTGACACTGAGCCTTGTTGAACGTCATACAATTGGCCTCGGCCCATTGATCCAGCCTGTCCAGATCCCTCCGTAGAGCCTTCCTGCCCTCCAGCAGATCAACACTCTCGCCCAACTTGATGTCAGCTGCAAACTTACTGAGGGTGCACTCGATCCCCTCGTCCAGATTATTTATAAAGATATTAAACAGAACTAGCCCCAATACTGACCCCTGGGGAACACCACTTGTGACCGGCTGCCAACTGGGTTTATCTCCATTCACCACAAATACTTCAGAGGCAGGAGATAACATTGGTTCTTCATTGGTATGCTGCTTCACTGACCAGCAGCACTGGCTGGGCTGTGTATGGGAGAAATATGGTGTCTTGGGTAGGTCAGTTCAGCAGCCACATTTGGTACCAGGGACACATGAGCCAGGAATTAAACCCAGCGTGACCTGAATCTCTAGTTCTTCTCAGGAGGAAAGTGTGGGAGCAGCTCGGAACACCTGGCATTTGTTTTCAAGAGTGACCGTTAGAATTTGTTGTGCTGCATGTTTGCCAAGCGTTTGAAGAACTAGTTTTACAAGGTCAGGTTGGAGGATGGCCTTGTGTAGGCCTGGGAAGATGTGGCTGAAGACATTCATGAGTATGTGTATGGCATGTTTTTATCTTTAACTGTTCTGAGGACTGGCAAACATCCCAGCTGAGCCAGATATGCCCTCCTGTGTTAGTAGTATTGGCTGTATGCCGCTAGTTCTTTCTAGATCTTTGTTGAAACATATATAAGTTTGATCCTTTTGTGAAATAAAAGGAATCTTGCACAGAGAGCTTGAGCGCTTAATTCAGTTGCCGCAGGAAAGCACTTAAATGACAATATGCAAATGTGGTGGGATGTATGTCAGTTGGGAAAACCAGGTGAAGCAACTGAATCCCTAGCCATGGCTTCCGTCCTTGTTGGACTGATCCACATGATGACATTTTGGACACCTGAGTTGCTGAAATTCTGCTTACGTGCATCCAGCCTGCTTCAATTTCTTTTCCTGTACCTCTGAGTGTGCAGTGAAAGAAGGTTTCAGGAGTGGATTTTTTTTATTTTATTGATGTTTTGAAAAAGCATGCCTGAGATGCTGTCCTGCTTCAGGGAAAAATTCATCCCTATGCAGGGGACCAGCTAACAGTCCCAATGTCTGTTATACTTTGCTGCTTAAACGAGTGTAAATGAGACCTAACCCCTGAAGTGATTTGGGTTGTCTACAAAAGAGCCAGTTTCACCTTCGGCAGCTTTTAACTGACATACTTGTCTTTTGCTCAAAAGAGTTTGCCAAGAGTTCTTGGTTTTTTAGGGTTTTGGGGTTATTTGGGGGTTGGTTTTTTTTTAAGGCAGTTTAACTTAAAGGGGAGAACGTGGCTATGCTCTGATGATGATTTAGCAGATGTTTTAGGTTTTTAAAGGTACTGCTAATGGGCTCTAACTGCATTTGTTAACATGTCAAAAGCTGAGACCCTGCGGGAGGAGATTAGTTTAACCCCAACAATGTCCTCCTTTGCCTTTCAGACCTGCAGTTAAGCAGTCAGCCCAGGGACAGACAGAACCTGGTACGTGTCAACCAAATTCAGCTATCAGCATGCTCTAAGCGTAATGCACAGTGGAGAAAGGTCAGAGACACGAGAAGTCCCAGGGGATACAGCTGACATCCTAGATGCCATGATGCCAGCAGCAAAACTTCTGCTACATTGACTTCCCCATCTCCCAAATTGTTTAATGATTTCTTCTTTTCTGGTTAAAGCTAAGACCCAGAATAGAGAGGAAATACCCATACCCAAGTCCCCTTGGCTGTGGGAGGAATTTGGACTTTATACCTCCCAGGGGTGGACCATTTTGATTCTTGAGGATAAAGGTAGCAATTACATCTGTCAAATATAAACTAAAAAAACCCTCCAAACCCTAACAGGACTTTTCATTGTTTAGCTTATCCATCTCTGCCTAGAGCTTTCCAAAGCCTTTCATTCAAGCAAATATATGATATTGGGACTGTTTCACATGATCTGCTGAAGACAACGATATTTTTGTGCACTGTCACACTTGAAGTTGTGTCCTTGGACAAGGAATCTGCTCTTGTGATTTTTCTTAAGCAAATATCATCTTTCATGACTTTTAAGGTCCCTTCAGAGGAATAATATCATTCCTCCCCGCTCCCCGGGAGCTTTGCAGTCTGTTTATTAATAGACAGTAGTTTGATCCTCAGCTGGAATAAATGAGTCCTTGCTTCTATATGGGTTACACAGGTCAACTGACACCAGGGGCAGATTTGCCCATCCAGAAAAACCTCGCTCCCTGCTTGTGGGAGAGACAGTGCTGCTGGGGGATGCCTCGGGTGGTCCGAGCCTCTGCGCAGCGCCCTGCGCAGCGAAAACAGGCTCCAGGAGCTGCCGCTGGTGGGGATAAATCCTGGAGGAAGCATGAGCCATCGGCTCCCCACGAGCAGACTTCACCTTCCAGAGATGGCTCTGAGTGTGGGTACCTGAACCAAGACGTTGCTCTCCGTGTTAGCCCTCACAGGAGAGCAGCAGTCAGCAGTGACTCTGTGTGGCTCACGGCAGAATTGCTGTCTCCGGGTGGAGACCTCGTCCCTCCAGCACTGGACAGGCAGGACAGGCAGCTGCAGGAGTTTTTGGTGGGCTGAAAGCACTGGGAAAACTAAATGAACTAGATGATTAAAATATTCAACATACCAGTTTTAAGCTTGATTAAATACATATATCGATACCTAGGCTCTTGAACAAGCATCCACCTGCACAGAATACCAAATACATCTAATTCAGTAGAAGTTTTGGGCACTCATGTGAAAGTGAGTCCACTTTAACCACAAGAGATACCAGCGATGGATATTAAAATCTGACACATGGAAGGCATACCATAATGTTACAGTTCACCAGAGGGTTACAGCCGAGATACGGCTGCTAAGTATAATTTCACTTCTTTTAGGGTTTAAGGTTCCGGGAAATATGTACCATAAATATGGCTAAACTTCTCTATTTTTGTAAGCCATTGCTAAAAATTAGTTTGGTGTGTGAAACAAAAATAGAGTTGGCTGAATAGTTAAAATTGTAAAAGAGTAAAAGAGAATAAAACTGTTTGGGTTTTTTTTAATTCAGTGGCACAATTAGGTGCTTTGCTCCCTCTGCCCTTTGCAGAGCCTGGGGGGGGTGGGGTGTCCTGTCCACATGGGCTGCAGTGGGAAGGAAGGATTTCAGTGTGCGGGTGGAGGCACAGAGAGCGTTGATTTGTCGCAGGAGGCTCTTGGGGAGAGGGATCAGCCTTGCCTCTTCTCCGTTAGAAGGCACCAGAGATCTACCGTGGTTCTCCTGTGTCACCAGCCGGGGAAAGCTGGAGGTGGCTGTTCCGCATGACGGGTGCCTTCGTGAGCCCACTTCTCTTCCCTGAGTTTCTGCTTGGCATGTTTCAGTGCAGGCATGCCCCACCGCTGCCTCTTCTCTGCAGTGAACTCTGCTGCACCTAGGAATTCCACTTCTGCTTCCCAGCTCTGATCTGTCACCAGGTGCACATCTTCATCTGTTGCCCAGAGATGCCCTTGCGCAGTGGGAGTCTGTGGTGGGATAGGGTACCTGCTGCTGCCGCATGCCTGATCCTGATCTCCTCTTGGTCTTGCTGCTTTTGGGTCTACCTGCTAGGAAGTGTTGGTTTTGTTGGAAGAAACCTGAGGAAAATCTATACAAATGGCTCTGATGTAGGCTTTAAAGCATATTTTGGACATATGTAGCTCATAGGTACATGTAGGCCAGGAGGTAGCTTCATTTTCCTTTCAGGCAGGTAGTTCTCTGGGTTCAGCTGCAACAGTTCTCTATGCCGTATATTGCATACAGGAGGAAATTTCCAGCACTTCCCCTAAATTTTGAAGTTGGACAAATGGGTGTCAGTAGAAATGAAGGCAGGCTGTGTGAGTGTGACTGTGGGTAGCAGAAAAGAGAACTGCAGTTCATTATTCCCTAATCCGTCTGTATACAATGCCCCTATTTTGTGCAGTAGATTGGTAGCATGTTACACAGGTAAGTGAATTAATTCAGTAAATGGAACAAAGTCCCTTTTTCTATTCCCACTGAAAAAATTCCTCTACTTGGGACATGCCTCCTGTTTCTGAGTTGACAGAATAGGAAAGCTCCATTTCTTCAGAAAACTGGGGGAAATGTTCTACTGATTTTTTTTTTTTTTTAAAGCGTGCCCTCATTTTATTGCAGACCAAACAAAGCCACAGCTGAAGGAGATGAGGCTCTCAGTTTACCATGGAAAATGAATCCTATGCCAGCTTTCGGCCAGCACTGAGCCTAATGGTGTTTTCCCATTTCCCAGTGGTGGCCGGGCAGCCACAGCTGGGCTGGAGCGTGCAGCCCTGCTGGTCTGGGGGGCAGAGAGTGGCTGTTCCTCAGAAGCTGTTGCAGGAGAGCTGCCTTCTGCCCTCTCATTTGCTGTTTTCTTGGCCTGCTCTGGAATTCGGCTTTAACATTTTATTTCTGTCAACATACAGAGCTACTGAAACTTTCCAGATGACCCACTCTGCAGAGAACAACTCTGAATTAATAATTTTGTAACATTTTCACTTCTGATGCCACTAACGGTACTGGTTTTGTCCTGGGTTCTAGCTTTTGTTGAAAATAAAATGTTAAGAATAACGTTTAGAAAAGAATTCTAATATGACTTAAGGTAAAAATTTTCAAATTTTGTTTAAATCGCTAATGTGAAAGATCAAATAGAAAGGATCCTCAATTCAGCAAATTGTAGTGCCTTCAGGAAAAGGTGCTTTGAACATGCAAAAGACCGCAGGTGGATGCTTTGAAAGGTAAAGTCTGACCTTGGGCAGGGAAGGGAATCTCAGGCCTCTCCTGTTGCTGGAGCTGTAGATAAATCATTAAACATTCCCTGCAGCATGAACTTGTTATCCTACCCACCAGAGATGCTTTTACTTCAGCCACTTTGTTATTTTATTTCTGTGCAGGAACTGCTGGATGCCCATCCTCATTGTAGGGGTGTGCAGGTTGTCTCTCAGGGACGGGTGTTGGGGTCCTTCTGATGGAGAGCTGGCCTGTCTCCCGAGCCCTGGTAAATGTTTTTACCTCTGGGCTGGGGGGGAGGACACGTGTCCCCTGGTTCAGCTCTGCAGTGAATCCAGCCTCTTTCTCCTTCCGCAGCCCATGTGTTTATTTTTCAGGCAATTTGATTTGGTGCATTTGACTAAAATTCCGATAGGTGTGTTTCGGCTCTTTGGTTCTTCTCCGATTAACACATGAATATGGCTAAAATTGGATAATTACTCTGACTTCTAGCTGTCCTGGAGCAAGGACTGCTCTCCGTAGGAGTCCCAGGCATTTGAGCCTGCTCCAAGCACTCAAGAATGGGAGAGGAAAAGCCAGTGTCCAAAGCATATGGACAACGGGACGGGAAATGTGGTGTCTGCCTTTCTACGGGATCCTTTCAAATAGCAGTATGTCCCGGCAAGAGGGGACGGCGTGCCCACTGGGACTCGGCCTTACAAAGAGCGGATTAACTGGGGCTGTGCTCAGACGGGACCTCGCTGCGCTCAGGGTGGGAGCTGTCCCCCCGAAGGCCGGGGGCCGGCAGCCATTAGAGTCTGGGACTTATTAGCTGAGCTGGGGGCAGAGTGCTCAGCACCCTGCGGGACTGACCCCTTCATTCCTCGCTCTGAGCCGGGGCACGCCTGGGGCTCACCGGGCAGAGCCCGACCCCTCCCTTACCGAAAGCCATAAAAATCTGTGGCATGACGGGCGTTAAAAAGAAGGAACCAAGCCCAGGCTGGCCCGCGGCAAAGGGAACGGTTCGGGAGCGCAGGGCGAAACGGCAGAGCGCTCGCTTCTCTCTGCCGCGGCGGGGGGGTCGGCCGGGAGCCGCAGGGAGCGGCAGAGCCCGCGGGGGCTGTGCCAGGGCCGAGCCCCGGAGCGCCCGCCGCCGCCGCCGCTTCTGCAGCCGGGAGCGGCTGCCGCCTACGCCGGGGGGGAGCGGAGGTGGAGGGGGGGGGACACCGCCCTCGCCGCCCACCGCGCCGCGGCCCCGTGGGGGCGGCAGCGGGGTCGGGGCGCGTCCCCAGCCGCCCCGGCCCGGACCCCGCGGGGCGGTCGGCTCCTCCGGCTCCGCTCCGGCTCCGCTCCGGCCCCTGGGCTCCTCCCGGCCCCTGGGCTCCTCCTCTCCTCCCGCCGCAGGTTGCTGCCGCCCGGGCCAGGCGGGTGCCCGGTGCCGCCCGCGGCGCCCTGCCCTGCCCGGCCCGGCCCGGCCCGAGGTAGGTGCCTTCCTCGGGCGTGCTCCCCAGAGCGGGGGCTGCATCAGCCCCGGGTTCGCCGGCTTCCCCCGCGGCTTGGGCGGGGCGGGCCGGGCGGGGCGGGGAGGGGAGGGGGGGTTGCTCGCCGTTGGCGGCCGCTTGGAGTCCGCGGGGTTTGCAGGCGATCCCTTCGTCCCTGCCTGCAGCAGGGCGAGCGTTTTCGGGCTGGGAAGCCGCCCGGCCGCGCTGGCAGAGGAAGGGCTCCCGCGGGGCCAGAACCGAAGGTGGCACCGCTGGTACCTGCTCTCGTCCTTCCTGAGCTTCCCTGGGGCTGCGGAAGAGTTCGGAACAGGCTTTGGTTTCTCTGGGAGAGGAGTGCTGGGATAATGTCCTGCATTGCCGTATTACTGCCCGGTTTCGGTTGTTCAACGCAACAGCAGCGGCACCCCGCCCCTGAGCAGTGCTGAAGCAACGAAGAGGTGGTAAGAGAAATTGTTCGTGAGCCCCTCCGAGTTAGTGGTCCTCTTCCGAGGAGGCTCGGTAGTCGCCCATCAGTGATAATTCTAACAGCGCAACTGGCTGCTGGCCTTCTGTAGAAACGTCTAACTCTCTCCTTGGTCCTGCTGAGCTCTTTTCCTCATCAGAGAGCGCAGCCTGCTTGCAGGGTAAGTGTAAAACCGCGGCGATGGCACTCTAGTGGTTACATTTCCTCCGCTTTGCTTTGGTTTTGCGTTCATCTGTTGAGGAAAAAATATGCTTGGCAATGTGAAGGTGTGCTATAGGTGGGAGCCTGGGCATTCCCAAGCAGCTGCTTTCTCACGCCCATAGAAAATTTCTGCTGGGGCTGCCAGGCTGGCTGATGAGACCCCGGGACCACTGACGAGTGGAGCTGCTGCCACGCTGCTCGTGGAGCAACGAGTGGTCTGACCGAGCATGAAGTTAATGTGGAAGCGTTAGTCGTCTTGGCCCGAGGGAAAGTAATGATTTTAATAATTCTGTGACTTTGCAGTGTGAAATGGGGAAAGATGTATCATTACCATACCCTCGGTACACTTTATAAAGATACAAATCCAAGTAATTATCACTCAGACTAGCTTAACTTCAAGCAATATCCATGCTCCTTCCTCATAGCTTTCAGGTATTGACGTGTTGTCAAAAATAAATTAAGCTACAGACTCCTATACAAGAAAATTTCCTTGAGCCGCTGACCTTGGTTGACACCAATAAGATCACTGTGATGTAGAAGCATCAGTATGCAAACCTTGCTTATGGCTATTACATCTGAAGGTGTATTTTTCCTCTAAAGAGTAGGTTTTGGGTTTGAAAAGAGGTGCTGGTGTGGCTTTGTTTCTAACTGAAGGCTCAATCTGTTCCCTTCAGAGGCACCGGCAGAGATCGCAAACATTTGCTGCTTCATTTATTGTTGGATCTTGTTTCAGTTCTCTGAGATGAGAAATCAAGATTTTAGTTTTTTTAATAGTTTGCACTGCGGTTTTTTGGCCTTTTGAGAATTGCAAACTCCCCTGCTCTTTGTTGGGAATAGTGAGATCTACGTGAACCACAGCAGCAGCGTGGGTGGGTTGCAGTTGAGATTGTAAAACGCCTTGGAGGGTGAGTGCCTTGTGTGCTGCCTCTGATCCGTTCTGGATGCTGCTTGGTAGTGCTGGGAGCGGTTCTGGGGAGTGCTGGGAGACCTCTCAACTCCAGCTGATGTGGGGAGAATGGGTACCGTTGCAGTCAGCCATACATCGCTTTGGCAGTTGCTGCAGTTTGATCCACAGTTGGATTCCCAGGATCATCGTATTGGGGATGAATTTTGCACCACTGCAGCCCAGTTCAGGAAGACACCCAAATTTAGGGGTTGCTTTTAAACTTCAGGCAAGCTTTGGCAGTTGCTTTAAGGTAATCATCCTGACCCAGGGCAGGAGGTTAGAGCTGAGTTCTTGACTGAGTAGTGGAGATAAAGGTAGATGGAGAGAAGGAGCTGCATGTGCTGGTGCGGGGAACCCACAGCATCCCAGGGCAGTCCCAGTTCCCAAGGCTGTCCCAGTAGTTCTCTTTTCTCCAACTTTTTTTTTTTATGATTCCTCCCTTTTCTGCTTCAATAACATGATTTTATTACCTTAAAGTAAAAAAGTGAAGCTACTCAGTAGCTGTGTTTCCAGAGTGTAGATCTGAGAAAAATGAGTAAGGCTACATTGCATCCTTAAACGTTCAATGAAAATACAAATGCCTGAAGAACACTCCAGGCTGGGCAAAGTCCAGATTGTGCTGTACTGTTGGTCCCTCATTTTATTCTTTTGGGGCTTTGTACTTCCAACAGGAAATAAATGTGTGTTTCACAGGGTTGTCAGTACCAAATAAGCTTATAAAGGTGCTTTCCATGTAAACCTGTTAAAAATAAAATTGTTATTGTACCCATATAAGATCATTCAAGCTACCTTGAGTGCCACTAAACTATATAGAATCATATGCTCCAGTATACACATACATGTTCGGGGGAGAATTGGAAAATTAAAACCTGGGTTGTCTGCTAATGAACAGACCTGTCTTTCTGCAGGGTAAGAGGAAAACCAGTCACTGCAGCCAGCACTGAACCATAAATCAGAAGGTTTTCTTTTTTGCTCATAGTTCATATCCAAAAATTTTTTTGAAGAAACTGAATGGTAACTACACCTTGATTTTTCCATGAAATTTTTCATTTAAGAAAAAAAGGTATGATTTTGTCCCAAATGAAAGACTTCTGTAACAGCTTAAATCAAAAGGTCAACACTGAATTTCTTCTTACATAGCTTTTACACTTCCACATGACCTTAGTAGTCAAAAGTGCCTTTCTGATTTTATCTAGCCAAGTCACTATGTCCGTTTATTTTGGATATTGACCTCACTAAAATTAGTCATCATTGGAGCTACAAAATATAATGTGTTGGATGATGCAGCAAACATGAGCCAGATCCTCCAATCTTTTGGTCTGTTTCTGCACTTCCCTTAGTGGGCAGTAGTCCTGGTCTAGGTTACAACGTTATGATGTTACTGGGTTTCCTTAGTAAACTCCATTATAATGTGCTCTCTCCCTGATACTCAGTTTTGCCTCCAGAGCAGTGAACCTCCAGTGAGAAATCTGCAAGCTGCAAAATGCTTCTTAATCCTGAATGATGATGATTTTTTTGCCTTCTGCCTTCTCCAGGGTGTACCAGCAGAACATTGCCCAGGTCTACTGGGAGCGATCCGTGGGTAACACCATCCTGGGGGCACCAGCTTCGAGGGTGATAACGTAACTTGGAGAAGTGGAGAGAGCTGAGCTGGGGCTGAACGCACCATGGGAGCAAACACCTCCAGCAAGTCACCACCCTTCAATGAAAATGAAGACGGTAAGAACTTTTCCTAGTTGTTGTCTGGGACTGCAGAGTCCACCAGTGCAGAGACTGTGACTCTGAGAGTTGCCGCCAGCTCCGGTGCTGGGGTTGCAAACACCCAGACATCTTGGTTAAGCAAAGGTGTGTCAAGGTCTGCAGCAGCAGCGTGCCTTTGCTCTCCTGCAGAGCTGTGGTCAGGTGTCAGCTGGTCCTTTCACCTCCCCTCTCTGCGGCCGGGCACTGGGAGAATGACTGTTGGCAGAGGTTTGGCTTTGAGATGTCTCCGGGACACTGCTGGGCGCTTCAAAGGCAGGGAAGAAACGCTGCTGTTCTGGGGGCAGGGGAGGCTTGTTCTGGAGATCGCAGCACAAGAAGGACTGGTATCATGTGTGGTGGGAAGATGGCTTGAGTGATGCGTGCTCCCATCCCTGCTTTTGGGCACTGAGAGAGACCCAGTCAGCAGCAGCAGAGGTGGAGGGTCCTGGTGACTGCCCAGCTGGGTAGCTCTACCTGTTGGCACTGGGAGACCAGCACACAGGCTTGCTCAGCTGGAAAAGGAGAATACATTGCTGAGAGCAGTGTTGGAGGCCAGTGTCACTATGCTGCCAAGATTATAGAGACAGTCATTAAAAGATTGTTCCATAAATCTATTTCCTGTTGCATGAGTCAGCTTGCTAACTGCCATATGGGCTTTCACCTGAGTACAATCATAAAATGCGTATGTAGATAAATACAAATACATATGAATAAAAGTAAAATATACAAGAACCTAGAAGACTCATAAACTGCTGTCCCAAAGGTAAGAACTCCAGTCAGGGAGGACGTAATCCTGATTAGTGGGGAAGTCAGGGGAAAAGGAGGGGACATTGGCTGAAACCTGGTCTTTCTCACTCAGCTCCTTGAGGAAAGAGGTCTTGGAGGAACGCACTTTCATTCTGGAAATGCAGTGATTGTATCCCAAGCAGTGCCGTTAGTGCTCATAGCATGAAAGCCTCCTGCCCCAGGCTGTGGCCATCCCGCAGTCTGGTCTCTGTGCGCAGCTGCTGATGTGCACAGCTGCTTGGGGAAGGGAAGAGTCATTCTGCACAGCAGCGTGTTCCCCTTGCTATCCTGAACCACCCTGCTGTGATCCGGCCCTTCCCTGTGCGCCTCGGTTTGTCATCCTGCAGAGAAGATTTCGCACTGTGGGGTCTGCGTTTGCTGCTGTCACCCTCCAGGCGCAAGGGGAGCCGGAGAATTGCTCCGTCCTTGCGCGCTGCGCTGCTGTGCCTGCAATGCAATGCCAGCTGCATGTGTGTGGCTGTTGGGCTAAATTGGCTGTGGTTCCCAAATTATTAATGCAACTGCTTGTGAATTTTCTTTGTTTTTCGTATTTTTTTCCAGTTACTTTAGTGCAAAAGAGGTCCGTGCTGTGAGGTTTTCCTGGAGATTTTATTCCTGGTGCATCTAAATGCTCAGTATTGGCATCCCTCATAAATAACTGCTTGTGCTAGCTCAGGATGACTAGTACTTTTCACATTCCTGATCACCTTCCTTGGGGTGATATGTCCGGGCTGTGAGATTGACTGTAACAAATTGAATTTTCCTTGGTGTGGCTGGTCTCTCTGTTGAGTCTTTCTCTGGGTTCGACATGCTTCGTGTGGTATCAGCTCCTGTGACTGAGAAATAAATAACACCCCAAGCAATGCAGTGACCTGTGCAGGGTGACTGTCCTTGGGGCAGTAAATCTTCTCAGACAGGTGATTTCTTAATGAGAGCCAGTTCTGTGCTTGGGAAGGGCTTGGTTTCAGCAAACAAAACTTGACAGCTTGTGAAGCCCCTGTTAGCTCTGTGACAAAGGGCACTGGGCTTTCCCAGTGTGAAATGCCATACCCCGTGCTCGGTGCGGTTGTGCGTAGTGCTGGCAAGTCAAGGGAGGGGCCCAGTCCCGACCATCTCAAGGGGTTCAGTGTTGCTCTGTTGAGTTTCGGTAGGCTCAGGGGTCACCCCTGTGCCCAGATACAGTGCCCAGACCAGTGCAGTTGTGCTTTCATGGCCCTGCCCAAATTTAAAAAGTGGTAGCACATATTTTTCTCTAATTAGTCGTAGTTTAATGTACCGGGGGAAGAGAAACCTAGCTGAGGTGGGGATGTCCTCTATTAACTTTTCCATTACCTTGGCAAATCTGTGACCAGAGACTGTATCACCTTAGATGTCACAATCTTCTCCTTATTCTAATTCCAACTGAAATGAATTAAGAGCTGCTGGGTACAGCAGGAAGCAGCACAGCAGGTCTTTGGCTCCGTGATGCTGGCAGGTCACTTCACTGGGCTGCGGCTGGTGGAGAGCCGTCCCAGCTCTTGGGCTGTGCCATAGAGAGACTTTTCCTTTGGGACCGGTGTAAATATAAACAGCAACAGTGTGAGTGGTGTAAGTGCTCAGATTGCACCTCTGGCAGTTCAGTGCTGCAGCTGCACCCCCCGGTCGGGCAGTTGTCTGCCAGATGCTGCTCCCTGGGGGCATCGCTGGGACCCACTGCCGGGGGATGAGGAAACATCCCAGTCTAAAGAGTGTTTTGCCATTGCACCCAAGAATTGGGTCTGCTTCTCAGAGAACTGTGCTGTAACATTCAATGATTTCGTTTCTCTCATTACTTCTCAATGTAATTGAGAATGTACTTCTTTTACTACTTAAAAATAAAAAAAAGTCTTGGAGAATACTCAGACAACAAGGTGAAACATTTTGCAAAACAGGGTTATTAAGGAGCTAACTCAAGGGTGAAAACACCTGGGTTTACAGTGTGCCATATTTTTCTGAATAGCCTTGGGCAAATTACTTCACTTTCCTGTGCCTCCTCCTTCAGCAGTGGGCTCCCTTCTCCTCCCACACCTTGGCCATTCGCTCTGCAGAGCTTGGGCCACCTTCTGCCATGCAGAGACAGGTGGCACGCAACAGGACAGTAGGGCTTACGCCTTGCTTGAGCTCGCGGCGTCCTTTGATATGCACATATAATGCCTTTTTCATATTTTTCCAAATTGCTGTTGCTATAATTTGACTATTTTCTGTGGCACCATGATTTTTTTTTTTTTTTTTTTTTTTTTTTAAGATGGACTTCTCAAAGGGGCTTTATTTGCCTTCGGCAGAAGTGGGATGACAGTATTATTTTTCTCTCAGTGTTTCCTCTGAGTAGGCACAGTGGTGGATAATAAGCTAGTGAGATGAAAAGAAAATGTAATAACCAGACAGAAGGTTCAGTGCTGCAAGGTGATCTCAACTCCCGGTGTAGTTAGGATTAGACCATATTAAAAGCTGGATTTTGTTTGTGCTGCTTCTGGGCAAAAGGGTGTGGAAAGCATCCCAGAGGATGGCAGCCAGATATTCTCCCCAGCTGGCCAAATCTGTGGGAAGGTGAAGCAGAAATAGATAGTAGGTGAGGACAATGGCTGGGTGAGATGGACATACATCATTCTGTGGTCCTTTTTCCAGTGTCCTCTCTAGCCCACCATCAGCTGTTCTGTCTTTAAATTGCCCTGGGACTAAGAGTGTTAGACGTATCTTTGTTCCTCTGCCTGGATCTGCATTGAGTTCAGCTCCCTGATGCTGAGGGACTTGCGTTATCATTCCTGATCCTGTGGTAGCACTTGTTTTCCTGATGCTGCAGAGCAGAGAAGGAAGGGAGGAAGGAAATATACTGAAAATGGGGGAAATTACAGTGACAAAAGGAAGACAAGTCATAACAGACCGTGCAGTGTTGTGCTAGCTGTACTGTGGTGGGCGATGGGGATGGGAGGACCTGAGCCCCCCGAAGCATTGACTTCCATTTGGCAGATGGAGTCTGGGGGCTTTGGCAATGTTGACTTGTCTCTGATAAGGATGTTTTCTGTGCCTGGTTAGGTTCTGTATTTTTTTATCTAAATACTGTTCCTTGAACCTGTTTAGAAATACAGCCCCTGCTTTCAAAATGCTATTTCATGCTTATGCTTCAATTGCTTCTTTAGAGCAACTGTATTATCTTCCTTGACATCTCTTAAACATAATTTGTCTGACTTGGCATATCACATGAATTTTGTCTCTGAAGGGCAAATGTTTTGGCTTTTTCATTGTTTTAGATGCCATCAGGCAGTGAAATGAGGCTTGTCAAATCTGTAGATATGGATTCAGGATGAAGAGCATGTGTTTGGTGTCTTGATTTGGACACCACGGATTTCTGTACTCTTTGGAAGCAAGACTCTGGATGGGCTCACTGTGAAAATTGGGGATGGTAGGAAAGCTAAAACAGAGAGGGGTTAAAATGTGATCGTACCTAGTTAGAGAGTCTTAAATAAAAAGTATGCAATTTAGCTTTCTTACGACTAGCTCAGTTATAGACCCGTGTTTAAAATGTTAATTAAAACATTAATATGTCTTTTAAGACATAAGAGAAGGAGGTAGAGGGTGTTAACATGTTCATGAAAGCATTCCTATTAAAAGACAATAGGGATAGAGGGTGTTAACATGCAAAATCTGGCTGCTGGCTTAACTCCTCTGGATTTGCAGCTGTTCCAGATGTTAACGTCTGGCTGGACCCCTGCGTTTTGTGGTCTGCCCCACTCTTGCAGAGCCCCACATGGGATCCAAGCGCCTGGGACCTGAGACTCCCCTTTCCCTGCCGTCGTGGGCTGCATTGTACAGCACGTAGCTCCTGTAGCTAACTTCTCCGTAGCGGGCACAGAGGGTTTCTTTCCCCTCTCATTTTTCCCTGCAGGTGATAAGCATCTTCACTCTCCCTTTTTATTCTGCAGGTATCCACTACCCTTCTCTCAGATGGTCTAACTAACTGGTAAACAAATCCAGTTAAACTCCATCATTATCAACTTGTATTTAGCTCTGATTTTTGCAGCTGTTCCAGGTTTGAAAAAGGGCTTTTGTGCCTAAAAACTGGTCTTTTTTCCAAGTGCTATAGCTGGAAATGATAAACTTTGCTTTGGTTAGATTGTGGCATTCTACCTGAAAAGATAATGGCAATGAAAAGGACAAATTTTATAAATTTAGTGGCCTGTTTTAAAAAATTATTCTGAGAATGGGTTACCCAGCAGGTATTACACTCTTGGCCAGCTATGCAGTGGCTGTTTTCACCTTTCTGGGGGAGGAAGTTTGGGCAGGGTCATTGGCCCATATGGCTGAGGCAGTTTGGTGACCCTCATGTTTATGTTGAATGAAACCCAGTCTACCTGCTTAATTTCTTTGGAAAATACATGTGTTACATTAAAAAAAAACAAACATCCACTAGCAAAGTATGAGTACACTTCCCTATAGCTGTGTGATGGCAAGAATCTAGCAAGTGTCTGTCCTGTTATCCTGGTATTAGCTTAGAGGCAGGATGTGTCCCGAGGAAAAGGGGTTTATTTCTGACCAGTATCATGCACAAGTCTGTAACATGGAGGATTTGTCTATTGCTGTGGCAGAGCGATAAACAACAGCTTCCTTGCTGGCAATCCCATCTGATAAAAAGCTTTGGGGACAAATGCCTCTTGGTTTCTGTGCCATTCAGTTCAGTTAATGAAGAAAGCAGCAGATGACAATTATGTTGAGAGCTGCACTTTTCAAGACAACCTGTGGTGTCAGAAAGCCCAGACGGAAACCTCCGTAGCCTGAAGCACAAGCTGCTCACATGCCAGTGTTTCTCTGAAAACAGGACTTCAAACTGACTGCGCCTGTTCGTTTGCTCCCCAGATGCTCAGTGCACAGGTCCAGTACTGGCTTTGGCGCCTGGCATGGCCACAGTCTGCGTGCGTCTGAGCTCTCTGATATGTTACAGTTGTGTCTGGGAGGATTTGAGCAGGCTACAGCCCAGTCCTCCAGCTCTGCTGGAGCCGGAGCCTGGAGCCGGAGTGGTGGACCATGGCAGAGCGAGGGGGCCAGGGGCTCGGCACGCTCTGACCTGTCTGCTTGGGGATGGTGTGAACATAATTGAAGTATTTCAGGTCAGCCTGGGAGGGCAACACCAGGGCACCCGATGGAGCTACTGGGCAGGGCTTTCATGCCAGACATCCGCTTGGAGCCTGCGCCTCAGAAGGATGCCATCAGCAGCCCGCAGGGGAGCACCAGGTCAGCTTTGGTAGCCCAGCCCAGCCTGTGGTTTCCCAGCCTGGACCTGCTGACTGCAGCTGGAAAGGCACCTACGGGTGAGTGCCTGAGGCTGCTGTCAGCAGACAAGTGCAGCAGAGCCATGTTTCTTTGTACAGCAAGTGCCTTCATTCTCATTTCACTTGAAGCTGGAAGGGGAAGAGGCCTTGAGGTTTTTGTCTTGTTTCGCGAAGTGCTGGAGGTGGTGTGAAGTCTTGTCTGGTGGCAGAACATCCCGCTGTTTGTGCTAACGCAGGGTAATGGCAGTAACAGCCCCAAGGCTGGGAGGTTGGGGGTCACAAAGGACAGGTGTTTCCCAGAGGCGAACCTGCCCGCCAGACCCGGGCACCGGCACCGAGAGCAGTGCAGCTGGTTGCCTTCGGACATGGTCCTTAAAGGAGCTGGTGGTGGTCAGCCTCAGCAGGGAAAGGGGGTGTCCCAAGGCAGAGGTGGACTCGGTGTTCACCAGTTCCCGTGGTCCCCACGCCGGGGACATCCCTCCCTTGCGGCCTCGTGCTGGCTGCAGGCAGCCCTGACTCCTGCCAGTGGCGAAATAAGAGGGGCATGAGGCAAATGAGCTCTGCGATTTCAAGCCCATCACATCGGTGGTATTTCTCAGTTCCAGGGGTCACACTAATTAAAGCTGATGAGTTATTATAAATCTATCAGAAGCCTTTCTCTGATGCCTTGAATGAGGGTCTCGGTGCGGTTTGGTTCAGCTGGCAGTCGCTGGTTAAGGAGCGTATCCCTGAGCGCGACCTTCCCTTAGCTGACGGCTGCTGGGCACAGCCCTGCTGCACCAGCATCTTGGGGGAGCGTTAGCAGGATTCAGAGCGTTCAACTCGGTAATCATTGCTATGGTGCCTTACCCAGCAATCGGCAGCAGGGTTTGAACCCAGTGCAGTTAACCTGTGTTTGCTGTACAGTAATTTGATTTGCTGTTTCTCTGGATCTGTTTATTGCCTGAGATGAAACGCAGGCAGCTTCATCCTGGCTGATCAGAAACACTTGATATGTAGGGTCCTTCAGATTAGCACTTACAAAACATTCTCCCTTGCTGTGCAGATGTCCACCTCCCAGCTCCATTTCCACCT
Source organism: Haliaeetus albicilla (assembly GCF_947461875.1). Classification (NCBI taxonomy): domain Eukaryota; kingdom Metazoa; phylum Chordata; class Aves; order Accipitriformes; family Accipitridae; genus Haliaeetus; species Haliaeetus albicilla. The sequence goes on from NC_091509.1 coordinate 22,630,418, forward strand.
GGAGGCCAGAAGGTGAAGTGAAATGTGTGTTCATGTTCCTCCCTCCCTGTTCCAATGCATGGTCTGCAAAGCTGCTGCTCTTCCGTTTCCCTTCTGAGCTGAAACAGCCCTTTGGATGCTGAGTGGCAGCGAAGCTTGTGTCCAGGTCCTCTGTTTATCTCGCACAGTTATCAAACGGTTATCTAGAATACCACAAGGTTATGAAGATCCAGCTGCCCATTTATGTCTTCACATGGTATAAGTGTTTGATGGACTGAACTTCTTTGCGTTTGGTTTCAGCAGGAACAAGATAAGGCTTTCATGTTTAACAGGCAGGGCAGAGCGAGAACATTCACTTGAGGGTTCCTTGCCTGATCTGCCATTGACACAGGCTGACCCAGGGAACTTGCTTTTGCAGCTGAGCTGCAAAGGAAAAAAAGCCTGTTAAACAACAAGTTTTAAAGAGCACCCAAACCTCCAAAAGCAACAGAAAGTTGCTAGGGTATCCCTCGTTTTTCTCAGCTCTTACCTTATGGAGAAAAAGTAGAAATAATGTGATATCAAATGTTTGCTCAGCCATCTAATATTTGAATGTTTGCTCTTTCTTGCAGTCACCTTCGACCATTTTGAAATTTTGCGAGCTATTGGGAAGGGCAGCTTCGGAAAAGTAAGTATTTTGTGAGTTAATCACCATTTGGACAGCTGGAAATGTAACTGATTGAGAAATGGGTGAATTAGAGGCTCACATGAGAGTAAAGAAATAAACCCCTGCATTGTCAGTGAGCTTTGACCTGAGCTTCAACTCCTGGTAATCAAGAAGAAATTGGAGCCTGATTCCTCATCCATCCCGTAGCCACAAATTATATTACTGGAGATTAAAATGAGAAACTGATAAATCAAATGAGCTGAATTTCATTATGTTTCTGGATAAGCATTTTCTAAGCTTTCCCGGCAAATCGACATTGAACATCATAATGCATCTTTATTAAAGAACTACAATCAACAAGAAAGGCCTGGCAATTTTTTAAAGAGGATATTTATCTGTGAAACACAGTGTCTGTTATTAAGCATCAGGTTATGGTCATATGTTTTATTTTTATGCTGTTATGGAATTCCCTGCTTGTATATGCTAACAGAATTCTAGAAGGTCATTTGCCCCTTCACGTAAAGGCACATTCATGCCAGAAATGAGCCGTGCCTTAGGTGCAGAGTGTGACAAAAACCTCTAGACAAAGAGATTTATTTGATGGCGAAACAAAAAAAGTTGACTGAAACTTTGCAAATTCATCCCAAGCTCCTAAACTGTTGTGGAAACAAATCTGAAAAACCAGCCTGTTTTGTTTTGTGCTCTTACAAACTCTGAGTCTGTCATTGAAGCAACGTTTCTTTCTAGATTTGATGAAATATAACTATAAGAAAGGTTAAAATTCAAACCCCAATACCCCTCAAACAAAGCACAAGGTTCATTGTGAGATGAATGAAACTTATCAAGAAGGGGGAGGTCAGGTGCTGCTCCTAGTTTCTAACCTGTAGTTCTGTGGTGAAAAGGACTCTTCCAAACAGTAACTGATGTGGGAGGGTTGGACGTGACCAAGATTAGTCAGTGTTATTAAATAAAATGTTGACTTCTGTGTGATTCCCTATCTGCTATCTTTGTGGTGATAAATTCCTTCCCCTCACCTTCCCCCCAGCAAAATTTCTTCTTTGGCTGAAAGCTGGGCCAGAGATTTACTGGCGATGTCCAGTGTTGCAGCGTCAGTGCCTGGAGCTGTGACTTGGCAGTGTGGACTTTGCTAAAGCCGCTGGAGAACACCCGTGTGACCATGTTTTCCCTGCCTAAATTTGCTGACAGATCATCTCTGATTCATCCCTTGTTTTGCTCACTTAGGTCTGCGTTGTGCAAAAGAACGACACCAAGAAGATGTATGCCATGAAATACATGAATAAACAAAAGTGCGTGGAGCGTAATGAAGTGAGAAATGTTTTCAAGGAGCTGCAGATTATGCAGGGCCTGGAACACCCCTTCTTAGTTAATTTATGGTAAGATACTGCTCCTTTGCTTACTGGCTAAGTCAGCATTGTCAGTTAGAGACATCTTTGAGACCAGACTTGCCCACTTCCCTGCTGCAAGCCAGTTTCGGGAGCAGCTGGTGTGTTGCCATCCGCAGGGTGACGGGTGTCATGCTGCCCACCGAGCCAGGCACATGTGTCTTGGTGGCGGTGGGTGGGCTGCCTGAGGCACTGTCTGCAGGGGGAGTGGCAGCTGTCACCTGTGACTGCTCTGGAGAATGCACGTGTGTGCACCGTGGACCGGTCCTGTGGGGCTCCTCGTCTGTTCCCCTGAGCGGGGCTCTGGTTTCAGGGGAATCTTGTTTAATTAAACAAGCAGCTCTCTCCCTTGTCCCCCCCGAGATGAGTCCAAGAGAGTTTATTCGTGTGTTCCCTTGTGGTTTCTTCCTAGGCAGGTATTGCTCGTTTCCATAACCCAGTTTTATTTAATAGTACTCTTTTGGCAACAAACAGCAGCTCCCAGAAGCACACAGCAACAGCACGGGATCGATACCCAAGCAGTGCTCTGTTTGCAGGGTTTGCCTTGGCAGTGCTTTCTTCTCATCACCTCCTGATTCTGATTTTTGTGGTATATTTTGTATTTTAAACAGCCTGCCTTAATATCTTATTGCTATTTGACTGAATTGATGCTAATCAGCAAAGATAAAAGCAATTTATCATTGAATTTACTGACAGAAAAATAATACTATTCAAATTTTATTAGAGCAACCCATATATCTATTGGGGAATGTGTACATAAAAGAGTCACTTTCCTTTAAGATTACCTGATAAATGCAACGTACGTGCTCTGGTTATAGTCCTTTTTCAACCATTAGCAATGGGGTTGACCAGCTGAGTGATAAAAGATGCATTAATTCTTCCCCCTTTGTTTGATTCAGCATATTTTCCTGCAGTGGGGCAGTAGAAAGGAATTTTAAATAAGACTCTATTACTGTTAGAGTCTGCCAGGTTAATTTTGTTAGGACATCAGTAACATTTCAAGTGGTGTGGTCTCATGCACCATGTGATGCAGTGGCCAATATCCTGTAGTTACAGGATTCCTCTGGGATGGTAGGTAATTACATTTATTGGATATTGGATTTATTTTTAGAATGAGGTAGAACTTATCAATGCTAAAAGAAAAAAATGAGGCTAAACCACGTTGAAGATCACAAATCTTTGAATAACTTTGTGTTCCTTTTCGAAGTCTCCTGTAACTTGAATGCTGTTAGGTAAACTCTCATGACTTTGACGGTATTGCCATTCAGTGTTGTTCTAACTAGGGTATGAATGAGAACATGCATCTAGACCTCCCAAAGCTTTGGACAGATCTCCAAACTGCTCTTCTACTTGCACAAGCAATTCCAGGCAAAACTCACTCAGCAGCTGAGAACTAAACAGCCTATGTATAGACCTATACAGAGCAAATCATCTGAGTTTCCCTACTTCTGTTCTTATCATGTCATCCCTGGCCTCGGGTATAGCCTTTAACTTTCCGGCACTCTGAATGATACACAGACTATAAGCTTCTTGTGGAGTATTATTCTGGTTCGTGGTGCTGCTCATCACATCAAGAAGCCGGTGTATCAGTAAGAAAAAATCCATGAGAAAAAAGCTCATAGCTGATTGTTAGACTGTCTCAAAGGGACACTTGGTAAACAATTGCATCAAATGAGGTCACTTAAAGAGAAACAGCAGATAGCAGCTGCATCCCCTGTTGTGTTGAGCAAATGGGTTTATTAACAGGCTGCTGCCAGGAGACGCAAAGCCTGGTTATGAGTGCCTCCGGTGCACGATCTACTGGCTGTGAGTCTGGGCAGGGCTGTGCATGCTGGTTTAGGGCTCCTCTCTACATTGCTCCTATGGCCAGTTCCCTTGGGTGCTCGGAGATGAAATGTCCACTGTGAAGAGCTGAGTGTGGACCCCAAGGGGAGCAGACAGCGTTCATCCAGAGCTCCAAGCTGGATTTCCACTGCTGTATTGAGTTACCGATTTCTCAGCCAGCTGGGACTTCACAGCAAGTGAAGGGATCTTCTGAGATCCCTTGGAGGGATCTCATGTACATGAGTGTTGGCTGGGGCAGCGTAGGCTTTGCGGACGATTTCCACAGAGTGTCAGCACAGATGTGACGTGGGTGATTTCTGGAGCTGCACCACTCCACAGCTGAGTGGCGGCTGTTTTAGTTCTAGCCTGCGGCCGGCCTCTCCTGACGGAGTGCTGTGGGTGGCAGCGGTGCCGTCTCCCTCCTCGCGCGTCGTAAGAGGAGCACTTTCATTAGCTCGTAGTTGCTGGCACCAGCTGTTAACTGCTGAGCAGACGAAGCTGGTGCGCGCTGTATGCTGCCCGGCGACTCGGGAAGCAAGCCATAAACAAGCATTAGGGTGAGGTCCTCCCCAAAATAAAAATGTGTGGTCCACACCTCCTGGGCCCTTACTGGTCTGTGCTGTCAGTCACTGGCACTCACACCCCTTGATAAACACACCTGAGAGCTGTGCCCACCTGCCAGACTCCTGTCCATCTCCCTTCACAACACTTAGGGGGAGGAAATCGGCAGCAGGCTGCGTTAGAGTAGTGGGTTTGGGAGGGGTTGGATGTGGCTTTGTTTTTGAAGTGGCTGGTAGTAACAAGTTCAACATAAAAATGTTGGGTTCCTGTTCTTCTAGTGGGCCTGCTGGTAGTTGTTCATACAAGCTGCTCTGACTCTGTTATGGATCTGAAGCTAAATTATTTTCATCTCAAGTATGACAATACGAATTCAGTCGCAGTGGGAAATGGAGCATGGGAAAGTCAGGAAATTATTATTTCCCAAGTGAAAAAGTTCCAGGAAATGATGAGTATTCCCAGAGGTACCATATGTCCCTTTACAGCCTGTCTTTTTTCAATATTGTTATCCTTGAACCACTCTTATGCCATTTTAGGTACTCATTCCAGGATGAAGAAGATATGTTCATGGTTGTAGACCTGTTGCTTGGAGGGGACCTGCGTTACCATCTCCAGCAAAACGTGCGGTTCCAAGAAGGCACTGTGAAACTCTTCATCTGTGAGCTGGTGCTGGCCCTTGACTATCTCCAGAGCAGACACATCATCCACAGGTCAGCTGGGACCTCACAGGTGGACTGATGCTTGTAGACTGCAGTAGGGGCAGACTTGTTCCTCTTTGACATGAAAGAACAAATAGAAGCTTAAGAGCTAAACAAAATATTCTCCCACATATGTTTGCTTTTATGTAAAACACTAGGCTTCCCAAAGAAGAGCATTTCATATACAACAGAGAGCATCTTATTTCTCCCTCTGAGATAGCTATGATATAGCATGTTTGATTTGTTTGCTGATCCTGCAGAAAGCTGTCTCTAATAGGTTTAATTAGCTGTAGCTCATTAGTATCCATCCTGATCCAGGGAGGGTAGGCATCAGCATTCAGAATTCCCCTGCTGTCACACCTGAAGGTGTCTCTCTTTTGCTCCTCTCTCTGTACTGCCCTGAAAGACAAGGAATGGGACCAAACATGGCTCTCTTCTGTATGAGGTTAAATCACTTTCTAGAAGTGGTAGGAGTTTCTTTTTGGCCACCAAGATTTTTCATGGCCAGTGAAAAAATATTTGAGCTTGTCCCACATGTTTGAAGACCTGCAAAATAACAGAGGAGGTAGAGCTTTTCCCTGGTTGGAGAGGCAGGTTTGGCTCCGGACGGACGGATCTGCAGCTGTTTCCTAGTGTGGTACTGGGCAATGCAAACCTCGGGGGTCCAAGGGTCTTGACTTAGTAGCTGCTAACAGGGGCTATGAACAGGGAGGGACTAGCAAAGGGTTAATAAAGGTGGGGAGAAGATTATCTCATTTATAAACATCACTCCAGAAGAGCATTCTTGTGACATGTAACAGTAAAGCATGGTACAAAATTTAAAATTGAAATGATCCTGGTTGTTAGTAGGGGAAGGAACATGCTGTTGAAGGGCTGATGAAGATTAATGCCTGTTCATGTCTGTAGCATTTGGCTGCCGTTTCCAAGATGTGAAAGCAGAAAGGCTGATGCTTGCCATGCCCGTAGCACATCCTCTGCAGCTGTAGAGAGCCGCAGAGCGGTTTTGCTCTACTGCGGTTGGAGCCAGACCTCCTTGGGGATAGCTCCCACTTTCTCAGGAGTCTCACCTTTCATGCTGCTTGTTTTAGTTTATACCTGCATAGATTTCTACTCTGATGCACCTGATCTTGGCAGGCAGGCCATCCCAGCTGCCCCGTTCAGGCTCCAGTGGGCACTGCTGTGGTCTGGGACTCGAAGCCGGTGTGCGGTGATGGGGGCATTGCGCTGGCCCTCTCCGCTGGGCACCTGCTCGCCGGCACCAAATAATGGATGAGCATGAATTAAACATTGTGAAATGCAGAGTCAGCTGTCGCTGTCTGGGGCAGCGAGGGGTAAATCCTCACGCTCTTGGCTTGGCCTGAACAAACTGAGTGGGGCACAGGTATAAGGGAAGCACAGGGAAGAAATCCTTCTCTATTAGTAAGGTCTTACAATTAGTAGTAGTGTTTGTAGGACTAAGGGGCTAGAGGTTCTTCAAGATTCGATGCTGCAAGAACAAGTCTGCACAAGAAGGAGACTGTTCCTCATAATGAGGAAAGACACGATAGCTGCGGGAGCGCAGGGTGCCCAGGGGCTGCGGTCCCCGTTCCGAGTCGCGTGGCGTCGGCATCGCCGAGGGGTGGGCTGGCGTCCCACTACGGCTGCAGCCTAAGGGCAGGCACGAAGAGGACAGCCAAAGGGCAAAACTCCTGGGATTTCCCAGAGAGTTATTTGTAAATATAGCTGGGAGAAGCTAAAGTTTAGGCTGCAATGTGTATTTCAAGCAGCTATACGTGTTTAAGGTGAACTGAGTACGACAAAACATGTATGGCAGTCTGTAAAATTTGCAAGTTGTTTAATTAACACTGTAACCCAGGGGGACAGTATTAGATTGATAAAGTGACTGAGCTGAATCAATTACACTGCAACATCTGTAATTGGGAACACTAGGAGACAGGCGAGCGATTGCTTATTTTGTCTGAACAAAGCTGTGCAGAGACAGCAAACACAGACTGATGGCTGGAATTATTTCCTACCTACATGTAGAAGAATAGGAAATATTTGTTAATTTTTTCAGGCTAGGAAATGTTATAACCAGTTTATAAAAATAAATATACAAATAATCAATAAACAAAATTATCCCTGTTCATTGTTTGCATCCTGGGAGTGATCTCACTGTGCTGGTGTAATTCCATAGGCTGCATAGGAGACTGAGTGAGATCAGAAAAGGCCCCAGTGGAAACAAAAAAATAATAATTAAAAAAAGGTTGAAAACTGGATGAGAAACAAAAACCTTTGTGGTTCATTTCAAAACTCTGAAAATATTTTTGTATCAAGGGATTCAAAGAATCCTTTTTTTTCAAACTCTTTTTGCTGAAGCATTTCTTAAAGTTTTTGCTTAAATTAGTGTTTTCTCAAAAATACCAAGTGTGGCATCACCATTTTTGCTATCAAATACAGTGTTTCTGACCATCTGGACTGTTTGGCTCTCACCTGTGGCACAGTTTTGCTGTGCTTACAGGGAAAACTTATGGCCACTTACCTGATGCTGCCCCGTACTCTCTTGATAAAGACGCCTGTCCCTGTGCTTACCTGTGTGATGGGAGATGACACAAGGAAGGTAGCTGGTATTTATAACCCACTGGAAGTAGTTTGGCTGAGAAGATGCTGGAGAACAGTAAGCTATTATATGATAATTAGATATACTGTCTTTTCTTGATTCCAGGTGGTTAGGTGAATTCAAACTTTAACTTACTGATGGCATTTTTAAAGATAAATTCCTAAACCTGCTCATTTCTTTGCTTTGAACCCCAGGGCCTGGTGGGAAGCATCAGGACAGTGCAGGGTTGTTGGATGTGTGCCTGCCTTGTGTATGTGACGGTGTCCTTATGGGGCATTAAATTGCCAGGTGCCTGGCTCAAGCTGATAACAGGTGAATGGGGACTGATGTAATGAGCTCATTAAAACCAGGTAATGTCTTGTAAAGTTGCTCAGGTGAATACAGTAGGTGTATCAGGTGTATGCTTTCTCCCTTCAACAGAAAACATTCCCTACAGCATTGCTATAGGTATTATTATTTTGGGGTTGTTGTTTTGGGGTTTTTTTTTCAGGAACAAACACTGTGGGAAACCCATTTGTTTCTACAACAAAGGTGTTAAAATAATTTTATTTTTATTGAGTAAATGGGGAACAGCTCTCAATATACTATTGAAACAGATTAAGAAGTAAAAGGAGGAAAAAGATAAAAAGAAGCTCTAACGTTGTAGGTGGACTACCTGAGTGCTGATAGTCCAACCCACAGCAGCCTTCACAGCCATAGCCCTGTACCACCACTTCTGCTTCTGTTGTTTGATTAGTCATTCTCTTGTTCCTGCAGGGTTTAATTTAGGCATATCAGAGACAATGCCCCAGCAGAGACACCTTCTAGGGCATGATGCCTCTGGAAGTGTGTCCTCCAGAGCCTGGGCTTTCCTAGTCTTTGCAGCCTTGTTTCATGCCACTTTTCTAGGCTAATGGCTGTCTCCCCTTCTCTGCCTTTTCTCTTAGAGACATCAAGCCTGACAACATTTTACTGGATGAGCATGGTAAGTGCCAGTTGCTTTGTGGTCATGCATATGCATAAAAGCAGAGTCAGAAATGGGACATCCAAGTTAAAGTTTAGGTGCCTGCTGTTCTCCTCATTTTGTGTTGCTTTCTGTGGGACCATCCTTTCGTGCTTTGGTTGCTGTCTTTTGCTTTTTGAGCAGTGGTGTCTTGTACCTTCAGGGCACTGGGCACCCTGTGATGCTGCGGTATTTCTGGGGGTATATTAGTGTTTGATCAACACCTCCTTTGACTGACTGACCTCATGGTGTCCCTAGAAGGCATTGGCAGGGATGACACATTTTGTGCTGCTTGTGGTCAGTTGCCTAGCAGACCTTATTTTAAGACCTTCTTGGCTCTTGCTTAAAACTTACTCAAAATGTAATCATTTGACTGGAAATACTCATATAATTGCAGGCTGTGTGTAACGTATGCTCGCAAACAGAATGAATTATAGTTGAATAGATAATCTTCATTCAGGTATTTTCTTTTTCCTTGAGTATTTGACACTGGGAGGGAGCTCCAAAGAGGATTTGGGGCTGGGTATATTATAGGTGTTGCTATAATTTTTTCTTTAGTCTTTTTCTCAGGCAAAACTCTAACTGTATTCTAGCATTACTCTCTAGACACATTTTTTTTGTCCTGGCAAAGCTCTCACAGTGAAGCATTGTCTGATATTTATTAGCTTTTAACTCATTAGAAAAACACTTTGTCATTTCATTTTTTTTTTGAAAATCCGTGTAACTGGCTTGTTGTGAGAAATCTTCATTAGCAACTACAGCAAGGCACTCGAAGAGAAAAAGTCAGTGCAGGGACAAGGCGTATCTGAATTCATTATCATTTCAGAGGCTGTAATAGAGATGCTGAAGCTCCCGAGGAATTGCCGTGGCTCTTGTGTGTGACTAGGGTTGCCTGGCAGCACCGGAGCCCAGACTCTACCAGTTTTGCATATGACCTGTAATTTCAAAGTGCTAGCTAATTATTTATTTAGGAGCTGTCAGCAAAGCTGCTTCTGTCTCCAAGTGCAGTAGCCTCTCTCCTGCCTTTCCCAGTGCTTCTCCTGCTGTTGCCTCATGCACAGACGGATGCAGAGACCTGTCCTCCCTCCTCTGTCCCACCATGTCCACCGATGTGCCGTGGACCTGCTCGGCCGGCCAGGGCCAGGCTCCCGGCACTGCCGTGGCTCCAGGGCTGCCCTGCCAGCCAGCGCTGCGTGGTGCCGCGTTCAGTCGGTCCTCACCAGCGGACCCTCTTGAGTGACCTCCCACCATCTTCCAAGAATCTCTGCGCCTCGTAGGAATGGGGTGACACAGCCACTCTGGAGGGAGCTGGGACCACTAGAGCCATGGAAATGTAGGTCAGCATTCCCCAAAGAGGGGGAAAAAACAGACAGGAAAAAGCTCTGCTTGCCTCTGCAGTTGCATTCAGCTCAGCAGGGCAAACTTCTATAATGACACTGCAATTTAGGTTGATTTTTGAGCCTATTCTCTGCTCGCTGTGATGTTTTAACTGTCTGTTGCAGAGGTTTCAGTTATTTTCTGTGGATGTACCCTTGACTTCAGTGTCCTTCTGACTATGACTTGTAGTATTTCTTTTCTTCATCCATGGCAGCAAAGGTGTGTCCTCGCATGCCTACAGAAAGCTTTGTGCACACACAGTTCAACTTCTTGTCCCCAGAGCAACTGTTATTGTAGCATGTTTATCTGTATTTAGCCTAGTAGATTGTGCTTGTTCTTCAGTATCTCTTTCCCCATGGAACAGAGCTGCCGCTCCCCATTCTCTCTCCTCTCCCTTTACCAGGCTTTCACAACTGTGATCACAAAATATATGCTGTTTGCTAACACCAATTTTTTTATAATGTTCTTGATTGAGATCAGTCCCCTGAGAGTATGAAGCACCTGAAGACCTTCAGCAATCAGACTTCAGTCCTTCATTTTTCAGACTCTTGCCCCATAATTCTGCCCTTTGGCCCATCTTCCTTTCCAGCTGTGACTCCTTCACCCTTTCAGATTTACATATCAAAAGAGGCCCATGTCTGTTACAAACCTCAGCACCCTTTTTGCTGGTGTTAATCACTGATGAGGCTGTGGGACCCCTTGTGCACACCATCTGATCTTTGCGTAGGAGGCTGATTCAAGTTTTTGATAGTACAAATGCCTCTCTTGATGCCACGTGTTGAAATGTGTTCTGCTGCTGACTGTCATGAACTTGGTACACACCTCATATGTTTGCCTCTGTCACCCTGGTTGGTGACATTCTGTATTACCATATCAGTTTCAGCTAAGAAATTAAAGTGAGCCATAAATAAAGTGGAATATCTGGCAAATGTCTTTCTGTACAACAAATAAAGCAGTTGTTCAATATCAGAGATTGGGATCAGTCCCACAATGAAAAAATCCTCAGCAGATGACCACCTTCAACAGTCATTCCAAGCACAAAGTGATTTCCTTCTTTAATGGTAAGTTTATCGATTTGGCTCAATGACAGCACAGCTCACCTGGGAATAAAAGGATATAACAGATGGCAGTTTCCAGGAATTGTGACTAATTTATCAGGAGTTTTTGGCCAGGTCATTTGTCTAATAAAATTGAAGAAAAGCTCAGTTTTATCTCTAGTAAAACTGAGAGGTTTTTTGCAAGAGCCCTGTAATGGCTTTGATCAGTATTATTTCTTGTACCACTGCCAAAAGGTTCTTGAGGGCACTGCTAAAAATGGGTGAGTTAATGCCAATGCAGGCACTGCATGCATAGCCCATTTGCTTTCTTATCTCAGATCAGAAAGTTACGGCACAGTCTGTCCAAGAGCCTCCATACTCCACAGCTCCTAATGTCTCTAGTTTCATATTCTTTAAAATGTTATCTTAGTTGAATCTGCAGAAGCATTATATTTTTTGCACCAAAGGTGAAGGAATTATGTAGTAGCAGAGGTGCTGAATATAATAAGAAAATTCTTTGCCTTAATGCAGAACCAAAGGCTTGGTCTGAAAGTGCCAATTTCAGGCAGACAGGATGAGCTTTGGGAAGGACACGGTGCCCAGAGTACAGCTCTGGCTGTGCTGTTTTGAAACTGACTGCAGTTAGAGATGCTGAGCAGTCAGGAGATTGCCTTAAAGTTGGACCCTAAAGGCCAGCAGCAAAACCCAGCCCATCCCTCTTGGTTACCAGTAGGTGCCATCCCTTGTAGCCCAGTCCACCCCATTCTGTAACACTGTCATCACTGTTCAGCCTCCTCGCACCGGCCAGAGCTGCCTTCCTCAGCCTCATTGGCTTGATTTGGTAATTTCCCAAGTGGGCTAGTTTACAAAACTTGTGATTTATTTGAAGTGAATAACTTAAAAGGTGCAGCCAGGGAAAGGCATGTTTGTGCTTGGAATATCGAATTCTTGATAAGTCTTTATGATTCATATTTATGAAAACAGCTCCCTGCAAAGTGGAAAGAGAGCTGGAGATGAAAGAAAAAACAATGCAAGGATGTAGAGGACATATCCAGAGAAGACAGTTGTGTGTCATTCTTTTCTCTCAAGTACTCCCCAGCAATTTGACGCCTGTTCTTTAGTGGGCAGACCAAAGAAGAGAGGGCCTGGCTGATTCTGTAAAGCAGGCTAAGCTGCAAGGAGGGACACTTGCTCTTGAGAGATCAGTCGGGTGCCATGTGAGAGGTGAGCTCTGACACCTCGCTCATGCTCTCCCAGCAGTGCCCATGGCTCACCAGAGGGATCTCAAGTTTTCCTTTCTTCCTTCAAGCTCAAGATATAGAAAGGTGATCTTACTCTACCTTAACTCATGAACTAAAGCAGCAGTGAATTTCTAGCTGTTGAAGCTAATGACTGAGGGCGGTATTGTCATAGCATCTCCATCAGTAGAGAGCACTTTGATTTGATCTCTGTGGTTAGAGGAAACAACAGCAATTCAGCCACCCTCTATTATTGCAGAGGAGGGTGATGAGTCTGCAGAACACGACATACAAAACATCTGATGCTTTTGATAATGAGCCTACCTTTGTCAGGGACAAGCAAGTTCAGTGCCTTAGGAGAAGATGCATGAGGTCAGGAAGAAGAAAAGACTGCCGGCATTTAATCAGAAGAATTGGGCTGAACTAACCCACAAGTTTCAAAGAAGTTCCCTTCAGTGAAGCCAGCCTTGTATTGATCACCTGTACTGCTGTACATGGCTGGTCTGCTCACTGATACGAGTTTAGTGAATAAAGAATAATAAATTAAGTGCTTGCAAAAAAAAAGGCGCGAGTAAAAGCGCAGGCAAGAGCTAGGTGGAAGCATTTCCTTTCTCAACCTTGCAAATCACATCCATCTCTCTTATTTCCTTTCCAGTTTGCAGGCAGCAGTTGTGCATATTGTAGCAGTGACAGCAGAAACCATTCCGACCCCCCAAGGCTGTTTTCATGATGTTTAAATTTCTTGTGCAAGGCTTTTTTGCTTGCTGCCAAAGGTGGTTTTTTCCATTCTAGAGACATCCTCTAAAGAGGAAAATGGAGAGAGTCCTTAGTACCTGGGAACACCAAAGGGCAAATAGCTAGAAAGCCAAAAATATCAAGGATTTTTTTTTTTCCCCAAAAACAGTGGAATTTTTTCTGTGAGAAAAGTTCAGTTCTCTTCCCCGCCCCCCCCCCCAAATTTAGGAAGACTCAAAACAGTCATCATTAAATTACTTCCTGGAGAACTCCGGGTTTTTTTGCTCCCCAAAGGGTAAATAAGGGGATATTTGATGTAACAAGATCCATCTGTAAGCAGCCTGCAAGCTGAAATATTTTCTATCAGTTCTCCCACCAGAATATTTTTTTCCTGGAAACTCCTTTCCATAGAGTATTTTAGTTTAAGTTTCTGATTCAAAGCTGCTTCTCATGCAAAATTAAAGCAAATCAAGTTACATATTAACCTCTGTCTTTCAGGACACGTGCACATCACCGATTTCAATATTGCCACGATGCTGACTAAAGAAATACAAGTCACCACCATTGCTGGCACAAAGCCGTATATGGGTAAGAACCAATGACAATTATGTATTCTTGAATTACCATTTTATGGGCTTGATTTGCCAGCTGTGGTGGGATACAGATGAGGTCCTTTTGGATGAGAGTTTGAACTCTTTTCTTCCTGGTATGTAACAAAACACATGGATTTGTTTGATATGAGGAACAACCTCGAGAGGTGCTGTGGGGGAGCGTGGCGGGAGTCCCTCCCCAGTAGCACCCTGATGCAGCTGGAAAATGTGTGTCCGTCTACTGATTTCACACACCAGACGAAAGCAAGCATACTGCAAATGCAGATTTTAGTGCCGTTATGCCATACTGTACAGCATGTTTTTGATTATAAAATAAGATAGTTGCACTCTTGAGATCTCAGAGCGTTTCACAAGCAGCAGTCAAGCCATGTAGCAATGATGAAATGTTCTTGCTACCCTACCCTTGAGAAGGAAAATGAAGCACAAAGGCTTGTATTTGGTCCCTCAGTACATTAGCACAAGTCTTACACTGCTGCATCACTAGCAATAATTTGAATTTTTATAAAACTGCCTGCTTTAAAAGCTAGCATCACTCTCTGTTTACACCAAGTGAGTGGACTTAAGGCTCACAGTTTTCCTGGGCTACAGCATCTGTTTGGTGCGGTAGGGAAGAGCCCATGTTCTAGTGTCAGGCTGACACAGAAAAAGGCAAGTGAGGCTTTAGGTCTCATCTCCACCACTGAGGGCGGCATCCTGTCTTCAAACAGCAGGACAGGAGGGCAATTTATTGTAACTGGAGGCTGCAGAGCACAGTGGTGATGGATGTGCGTTGCCCGTAGGAAAGCAAGGCACAGCTGGTGCAGAAGTGGCTGCCACAATTGGAAGATAAATGCTGAGCCTATTTTTCAGTCTTTCTGAAAAGCTCTGATATTGTACCTACATTGCCAGTAGCAGTAGACATGGCTATTTCTGCCAACAAGTGAAAACCAGCCACGTGCAGCCCTGGAAACGGAGGTGTATGGAAGGTAAAGCCACAGCCTGGCTCTGGAGGGCTGTTGAGTCGGTTCCCCAGTGCTCAGCCCATCTGCATGCTGGTGCCATATGGAGTACACTGTTGGTGCTATTGCAGTATGGTACCAGCCTCCAGGTACCCATGGAGCTGAGTATCTGGGCTGGTTGCATACCATCCCCTTCCCCTTCTTTCTTCAGTTCACAAAAAAATGCAGTTTTTAGGAAGGTTTTTATCTCCAGGCAATGGTATGGGACTAGTCCCAGGCAAGAACACTTGTCAGGCAGCTGTAGGAGTGCATGGGGGGCTATTCCGTGTGGCAAAGTGACTCTGGGGTGGGTGGATGACTCCACAGCAGCCTTGGGTCAGCTGGAGGAACAGTTTTCATCAGCAAATCAACATGCACGCATGGAAGGAAGACACACAGTCATTGCTCCCTGTGCAGACCTTGTTTCCCTAGTACTCAAAAAGATTTGCTTCTTTTCTGCTTTGTAAGGGGAGTACAGAAAACTTACTTCTGTTCACTTACTATCCAAATCAGTGAAGCAGCTGACTTCTAGACAGTAAGAGACCCACTTGATACTTACCACACAAGCACAGTTAATAAACATAAAGCAAAATAACATTGACATACCTGGGAGGAATTGGGGCCAGAGCATGCAGGTAATGAACCAGAGACAAATATCCTGAGCTAATGCTAAAAGAACTCCTGTGCAAACATGACACAGAAAAGTCTTTGTAACCATAAATTCAACTTTCCTAACTGAAGCAAAAATACTCAAAAGCATTTCTATACAGCTAACACAACCCCTCCCACACAAAATACATACTTTCATATGCAGTAACACTGTCTCTCAGCCCTAAATAATGAGCCTCCCTACAGCTGTTGCACAGCCAAATCCCTTAGAGTGATCCCCTGGGAATCTCCTTTTTATCAAGATGACCAAGTTGACCTTTCACCTTTGCATCACCGGTGCAATCCTTTTAAAAAGGAAAACATGCACAAAAAGAAAGCATTGCTCCCTGTTTTGTTTTTTTAGAGCAATTCTTGCCTCCCAGCTCACACAAAAATCCTACAATATTTTTTTCCTTACTCTCAAAAGGGAAATTTATTGGTTAAGAAAGAGCATTTCAGTCTGTGCCTCCACCCACTTCCTATTAGCCTGGTAACCTCCTAAAAAGCTGTGGTCTCAGGCTTCGTTCAGTTAAAATTTGCTTTTCCCTGCCAAGGGTGCAGTTGGCACTATGTCTACATTTACGCCGCATATTAATGTTTCTAAGGAGCTGCTTTTATTCACTCTGTGAGGCTGTATTTAGGCTCTGCCAGATTGAAGTACTTTAAATATGAACAAAGAGATACGAGTGGACCGGGAACAGCTTTCCAATGTGAAGATCTACTGAGCACTAGCTGAGGGCTTTCTGGGGCACGTGAGGAGTTAACTCAGGCCAATTTTATGCCTAGATTCAGTGAATTAGGGTTAGTCCTTATTCCAAAGAACATTTACTGTGGGATAACAGGCAAGTCCTGTGTCAGCAAAAGGAGTTTTATTCTTTTTGAGCTTTGAGGGCAGAGGAGCACTGAGAGATGCATGTGGAGGGGACCATGGGGCTCTTGGGTGCCCCAGAAGCAGGAGCATGGCTGCGCTGGAAGGGCTCTACGCCACTTGGATTTTTAGTGCTTTGTACAATGTAGGAAATTAATTGGTGAATCTCTTAGTGATTACAGGAGTTGTATGAAACATACTATAATCCAAATGAATTGGATTGTGTTTATTGAACATTAAACATTCCAGTTACAAAGGTGATAGTATACCTGTTTCTCAAGGCCATCCCATCATTTACACACATTAATCAATTAAGTTTTGTAACAGTCCATTGAAGTAGAAATTATTGACAGTCCCATTTCACCGGTGGGGAGAGTAAGGCACAGAGGAGCTGAAACATTTGTTTGGTTTTTAACACAGTAGAAGTTTCGTACCATGCTAATTGCACATGTGGTTAGTCAGCAGGGTCAAGGTTTCAAGGTGTATCTGTTCCCAGGACAGGCAAATATGTGGGCTAAGTTGGTGTGCTGGGAACTGGGTCAGGTCTGGCTCACACTGAGACGGCGCTCGGTGCCGAGCAGGACGTGAGGTCGGCAGGTCCTGCCATGCAGCTGCAGGGAGCAGCAGCAACGGGCTGCACCGTGCTCGTCAGGGTGGTTTGCACACACGGGTGTTTGCTCTTCCCTCCGCATTGAGGCTTCTCAGTGTGGGATGTTTCTGCACTGCAAGGCTGAGACAGCAGTCGAGGAACCTAACAAAGACCAAAAGATGAATTGCTGCAAGGAAACCCATGCATTCTGATTCGTGTCCACCTCAGCAGTGTTTTGGTAAAGGCCCAATCTACCAGCCATATGCCATTGTTCTGAAGAAAAAAGCAGAAATTATCAAAGACGTGGTAATGGGTAATATGCTAATTTGTGTCCTAGGCAGAATAACAGGGATGCTCTCTGTGGCATGGATCAAGCATTCTGTGTTGCTCATTTCCACTTGAGATTGCAGCAAGGCAAACTTTCCTTTTTCTGTATTTCACAGCACCTGAAATGTTTAACTCCACAAAACCCACTGGCTATTCCTTTGCTGTGGACTGGTGGTCATTGGGAATCACCGCCTATGAGCTGCTCAGGACACGGGTACTGTGCGCGCGGCTCCTGTCTCCATCCGTCTCTTTCATTAAACACTCTGTTGGAAAAGTTAATGCCTTGTACCAGGGGTGAAAGGGCCGAGCCAAGTTCAAGGCTTTAAGGGTTATTACAGCATAAGAAGCAGAAACCACATCTTCACCAGAGTTCTTGTGATCACAGCTAAGAGCTCAGAGAAGCTGTCACAATACAGAATAGCATGTCATGACAGTTCCCCGCTGAGCCCAAGGGCCTCTGGGTTGGTGTAAGCTGGGCAAGGCAAATGACTGACAACTCCTGAAGTTTGGGCTGCAATATCATTTACTTTGAGCTCCCATCTGGCAAGGAAAAAAGAAAACTTGAAAAAAAAAATCTCATTGCTGTTGTAATACAATTGAGCAGTTTGAGCAAAAGCAAACTGCAATGTGTAAATTATTAATAAAGCACAATCCCTGCCTGTCACGTCAGTGTACTGCTTCTAACTCAGGTAAGGTTGGGGGCCTGGTAGACAGATGATTACATTAGTATTTTGGAAGTGTTGTGTAAAAAAAGTGGGACAAAATTATTTAAATTACATTCTACTAAGCGAAAGGTTGTTTAAAATCTTGTGAGGCTAGGAAACCTCTTCTTTCAATATGAGTATGCAAAACACATTTTTAAGATCTTCTATCATCAGTCTTTGCAGAATGCCTAAAAAAATGTTTTGATTAATATATTTTAAAGAACATATTTTCAAATGAATTTGTGTCTCAAATTGTGAGTGATCAAGTTAGTACACATGAAGGGGACATGGTTGTCTGACCTGTTGGGTAACTGGAGCCGTGTGCCCCCTGTAAACATATTAATGTAATATTTGAGTTTTCCACTTGTAATGTTAAATGAATGGCAGGACTGTTCAGCGCATTGACTTTTGACTTGATGGCACCATTTCCAAAGATGGGAGCAGAAACGCTGTTAGGTGTTCAAACCTGATGGCACAGCCATGGTAAGATGGTGGCACCAGAGGTGGTTATCACACGGGGGAAGCGAAGGGAGACCTTGAGGTCCATCTAGTGTCAGTACACATTAAGAACATTAAGCACAACAGACCTGATTTGATCTCACAATTTATAGCTGCTCTTTTTTAAATACACGTTGAACACCCTCATCTCCCTAAAATACTGTAAAAATCTGGGAATCGAGAATCTTTCAAAATGGAAACACTCTACCGTTGTAAATTCTCTTTCTAAGTAAGGCAGTAGTATTGTTGTAGTTGGGAGTTAAACGCGGACGTGAGTACCTGCACAGTAACACTGACTGTACATCGCAATCATCTTAGACTGAGTTCCCCGGTGCTCAGCGGCGCCGGGCTGGCATGGCTCTGCTCCAGCTGGCGGTGTGCGGCCAAGTGCTCCTCAGAGACGGGTCAGCCACCCGTCTGCCATGACACTGGTCGGGGGCAGAAGGGATGGGTCATCCTGCAGCCTGATGTCCCCCCCGGGACTTGTAACCCTTCCTGGGACATCGTTTTTTCAGCTGATTGGATAGGCAGGAGAAATCCTGCTCGTTTTTACTTGTGTCATCTCCAACATGAGTGAAGAACTGAAAACAGTGACACATTTTACAGGGAATATTGGGAATGTTCCAACCACAGCACTATATATATATATATATAAAATCCTTTTGGTAGCCCTTTAAGATACAAATATTGAAAAGGCCAAGCAAAACAAGCTGGCTAATGACTCTAACTTTCGGGTTTTGCCTCCTGTCTGTTACGCTGTTTAAATATCTAGGTATTATCGTTGTTCTTGCTGACATGATTATTTTGACTGAGCTACGATCACACAGGCAGAGACTTTCAATGGGAGGCTTGGGGAATGTACAAACAGACTTTGTTTGAAGCTTCTTTTCTCTAAAAAGATTTCCCAAGGAGTCTGAAATAATAGCTAAATTAAAATGCTTTCCCTGTGGCATTTTTCAGAGGCCATATCATATTCGCTCCAACACTTCTACAAACGAAATCGCTCACGTGTTCAAGACAGCTACAGTGATGTACCCTGCTGCTTGGTCCACGGACATGGTGTCACTAATCAAAAAGGTGAGGGCAGCCGTGGAAGTGGGTGGCTTAGGGTCTGGGATGTATTGTATCTGGGCGCCTGCTGAAAGCAGCTGAGTCCTTCCATCGTGTGCCGTGTAGCCTTTGCAGTAAATTGTGGGGATTCATTGCAAATTGTGTCCAGACGCAGTGTTAGTGACCTTCAGATGGTGCCATATGATAGATATCCAGCTTTTAATGTTGTAGCCGCACTAATGTAATAACCAGCTAGCAGTACTGCATCCTGGACTGATGGGGATGAAGTTTGTGTTGGCAAGAGCAGCTGCTGCTAATGCATCTCTTCTAAGGTCACATGCAGTCTTTGCTTCCAGAGTTTCTCCTGTCACTTTGTCTCTCTGGAATGACATAACTTAGAGGTAGATATTAATATATGTGTCAATAAATTTGGCAAAAAAAAAGCAATTTTTTTTTTTATTTTTTAAAAACATTTTTCCCAATCATGAAAAGATTTGCAAGAGGTGGTGATACTATTGAAATCCTTTGATGCCATGTGGTTTATGCACCACTGTAATTATTTTTTAATAAAGCTGTTATCAAAATTGCTTAAAAATCATTACTGGAATAATTTTGAAGCTGAAGTCATGTTTGAAGTGAAGTCCTATCTTCTTCAGTAAACAAAACTATTGCTTGCCAGTGTCAGACACTGTTTGCATACAGTGGCAGCAAAGCTGAAATACTGAACCCTGTATAACAGCACTAGCTGCAGATTTGGGGAAGTATGTAAGTAGTTTTCTAATTTTCAATTAAGTGTAGGCAATAAAGTAGTTCTTAATGTAGCTTTCATCTATTTTTTGTTCCAAATAGTATGTAGAAGTATTTTGTCATCTCTAATGAAATGCTCTCAAACTTTTTAATGAAAATGAGACATCAATTCTTTGCTGAGACAAGAATCATGGCATATTTTCCAAGAAGAATATTGAAGAATATCTCCATTTGCTTAAAATTAAATGGAGCTAATATTTCATTAAGCCTAACAGTAATATAGGACTGCGGATGTCCTGTGTGTTGTTATGTCGGAAGTTTTTCCCTGGACCACAACATGCCGCAAGCCATATAGGCTCCCTTGTGAATAAATTATGCAATGTCACAATTATTTAGATTTCCAAGTGCCCCTTCGCATCTGGTTTAACAGCCAGATGTATTATATATGAGGCCAACTGTGGTTCTGTCCTGGCTCAAACATCTCTTGTGACTTTTTGCATTTATTAATGTTCAAGGCAAATTATCATTCATAGCAGAGCTGCATCGTTCACGTTAGGGCTGGAGCATAGAGCTCCACCGAAGGAAACGAACTGTGGGTGATGCACTCTGCACAGCCCTTGCTGCCCACAGCCAGCTGCACGCTGGAACAAGGTGGGAGTTGAGGGGGTCACCTTATCCACCCCTTCCCGGAGGGTTTGGATCGTCTGGTTTTCCTGCTAGATATTTGGAGGGCATACTGTCAGGAGTTTATGCAATGTTGAATCCTTGAAGTTCAGAGACAAACCTCAATCATTTCCCTCCACACAAGTAATTCCTATGGCAATGGTAGCAAAATGCTGGAAATAAGCAGTGTGAATACATTTTTTCACACTGGAATTATACTTATGAACATTCCATTACTAGAGTGAGAAAACAGTGGATGTTTTGCTGATAGGGTATTAAATTGAGAACACAAAGGCATGAGTGTAACTCCCCATTCTGAAATAATGCTTATTTTTAACCTTGGACAAATTGTTTAATATCACTGTGCTGTCTCATCACTTGCTCCTAAAATGGGGATAAAAGTTGTTCATAAAAATGAGAATAAATAAAGATTGTGAGCCCCTCGCTTATGCTGGTGAAGGGAATCCGAGCCTGAGCAAGGGATGAGAAGCACCCAGTCGAAGTGCCAGCATTAATGCAGCATGTCACCAGCGCCGCGTGTCCTGAGCCCCGTCCCGCAGCACGTCCGCCCGTGGGGATGGCGGATGGTGCGGGGTGGCTGGCCCCAGGCGCTGCGCTCACTGGGGTGTCCGCGGGACGCGTCCTTGACCCCAGCAATGGCGACAGCGGCCGCGGTGTCCCCAGCAGCTGCTCCTTGACACAGGGTGCGGCTGGGCCGACCCTGCGGTCCAGCCCTAACTCGAAATCTTCCTCGGCCTCACGCTTGGCGGTGACAGGCAAAGCTGTCCTGGAGCTCTGTCTCCAGGGGGTCTCTAACCGCACGCCATCATCGCAGCCATCACCGCAGACCTCGGCGAGTCCCCGGCACCCTCTGACAGTTCCACCTGCCATGGGCAATTCTGGCTCCTTTTCAAAAAGCAGCTACTGAGAGATAGACATTGGAAAGTCTGACGGTCGTTTCCCTGCCCCAGCCGTTACCTGGTGTAACTCTGCCACAGACATGTCTGTATGTACCTAATCTCTGATTTCGCATCTCAGAGTCTCACTTTCTCACCTCTTCCATGTAATTCGCGCTGCAGTTGCTTGAGCTGAACCCCGAGAAGCGTTTTTCTCAGCTGAAAGATATCCAGGACTTTCCGTATCTGTCAGATGTGAACTGGGATGCTGTTCTCCAGAAAAGGATAATGCCAGAATTCATTCCCACGGTAAGGCAATTTGATTTTGAAAGGTTCTCAATGTGCCCAAGCGTGACACTCTGCAGCTTGCCCTTGCACCTTGCAGCAGATCATGGGAAGTTCTTACAAATTTCAAGAGCATCAGATGTCGTAAGGGACAGGGAAAGAGAGAGGCAAGGGCAAAATTTTCACTTTCCTGTGGGTGTAATAAAGAGTAGTGGGGGATGACTACAGAGTGTGGGTGCCTCAAAATTGATCTGCTCTGTTTATAATATTCCCAGAACTTCTGGATGCAGAGCTGGTCTTACACACTCTGGACTGTCTGTGGCGTGCTAGATGAAACACATGCAGACAGTACTTATGAGCTGTCCTGCACTGAACTGCCTTTCTTAGCAGCCCGGCTTCAGACCAGCTCTTCGAATGAAAAAAAAGGATGAACAGACATAGGCTTATTAGCAGCCTGGAGGTCACCTGCCATTTTATGATAATTGTTTCTTCCTCTAATGACTCTCCCTAACAAGCCCATTGTTCATAGTAAAATAACACATACAGTAGATTAGTGTTTCTGATCCTTTTTTAATTGGATTAAAACAGCACAGATGTAATATAACACAGAAAATAATCCAAGGACTGTTGTGTGCAGTGTTACTCTGACTGTTTTTCAGCCAAACAGAAGTTGGGCTAAACTATGAATATTTGTCAGTTGTATGTATTTTCCCCCTCTGGTTTTCTTTGTGGTGGGTGTACATATATAGCTTCAAAACCAGTTTTGCAGACTGCTGTGCTCCTCCTAGGAGAGGTGCAGCCCAGCCAAGACACACCGTCCTTGCTGTTACTTTGAAGCAGCCAAAGGGCAGAGTAGAAGTACTGAGCACAAAAAGAGCAGTTGTTACGCCTTGACAATGTCCCCTGGCTGAAGGAACTGATAAAATATGTAAGAAGTACAGCAGGTGTTCTGGCTATGTGTGCAGTTGTAACTATTTTTTACAAAATTCAGCTCCCAGATGCAGTCCAATTTATGAGAGACTCTTCAAGACAGGCTCTGATCACTTAAGGCCACCTCTCTCTCCCCTCCAGAAAGGCAGACTGAACTGTGACCCAACCTTTGAACTGGAAGAAATGATCCTGGAATCCAAACCTCTTCACAAGAAAAAAAAGCGCTTGGCTAAGAAGGAGAAAGGCAACAGCAACAGCAATTCCTCCCAGGTGAGAGCAAGCAGGTACAAGCATGTGGTCAAGGAATTCTCTCATTTTCCAAGCAACTGTTTGCCATCTAGCAAGACTAGCTAGTTGCTGCTAGATGCTGCTAGAACAGCAAACTGTTTAAACAGACCATATTTTCCCTTGTGACCAACTTTATTCTCAGAACTCTTCCGCATCTTCCCTTTCGTGGAAGGTAGCATGTATATGCACCAGTTTTGTATGAGAGGAGAGTCTTAACGCCATTCTCCCCACTGCAGTGCTAAAGATGCTCTATACCTAAAGATACAGAGATACCTCCTTGAAATTGTCCTTGTAATGTCTTTCTGTGTCAACTGTGAATTTATTCCCTCTCTCTTTTTTTTCCTATTTGAATGTGAAAGGCCTGCCATCTTCAAAAGCACCTAGAGATGCTCCAGAGGGACTTCATTGTTTTCAACAGAGAAAAGTAAGTCCTGGTACAGAGGCAGCCTAAGAGACTCTGGCCCTTGTCAAAGCCTTTGACTGACTTGGGGTTTGGGCCATCTTGGTGAACACTGCAGATGGGGATTTAGGAGCTTACTAACAAGGCTGCTGAGGAGAGCAGGTACTCGGGAATGCTTGTTGATCTGTCACCTGCCAGGGACTGACGTGGCATTTCTGTTCTTAAGGTGGAGGGCTGGTCCCACAGCCAAGAACTGCAGTAATTGCCCCGTTTGTGCAGGCAGGCTGTTGGGGCTGCGGGTGCCTGGGGCTGCGGGGGCTCAGCGCAGCCCCTGTGGAGCGAGTGGCAGCTCATGCTGGGGAAGGGGATGCTCCCAGGCAGCCACACCACGGCGTGGGCCTTGGCACTGCCTGGGCCTTCCATCACAGCTCAACCATCCCTTTCTCTCCCTAAGGGTGAGACGCCACCACCACACCCAGGAGACCATAACACTGGCAAAAAGCAGAGGTGCGCACAAGGAGGACAACCAGAACAACAGCCTCTGAGAGCAGCACAGCCCCTGCTGGAGCTTTCCTCGTGGGGCCAGTGCACACCCACCCACCCACCTTCACGATACTGGGCCACCGGACTCGTCCACTGCTGCCAGGACACTGCCGATAGCCCAGGGCAGTGCGGCCGGGTGGGAGCTGGGGCACCCGCTCCCTCTGCCTTCCACCCCACAGCCGGCAGACCCTGGGCATGGGGGGAGAGGCTGTGGGTGCTGCCTCTGCAATTTGCCACAGTCAGTTAGACTCAGATCCTATTATTTGCTTTTCTTGGTGGCAGGAACGTGACTGTGTGAAAATGGATGAGACGCCACCCAGTATTCACCCTTTTGGCTTGGCTAGCCAGCATCACAGCCCTTAGTGCTGCCTGCCAGGCAACTGCCAGCAGCGTAACCGAAGGGTTGAGCACGCATCATTTGCAGAGGTGTCATCACTAGTATCAGTCTTAGTGGCAGGTCTGCGACAGCACTGTGGGTCCAGGCTCTGTGGAGGTCGGGACTCCCGCATCGGCTCACAGCTGGTTGCTCCAGATGGATGAGGCTGCTCTCAGCTGCAGGATCTCCACCAGTGCGTAGCAACAGAGATGGCCTTTGCTTACAGACACTCCTGGGAATGTTTCAGGAGTGTGGGCATGGAGGGCTGGAAATGGTGATGAGCTCCTTCCTTAGCTGGGAGGAGGCAGCAAAGGTTTCCTGTCCGTCCCCCCCTCTGTCCATGCTGGTTTCTGTACCCATTTCTTGGAGAGCGGGGCTGGCATAGTGCATGGTCAAAGCATGCAGACAGATGTGGAAATGAAAAGGTAACAACCAGGCACTGGTGAATAACCAGCATCCAGATGCTTTTCCAGGACAGCCTGAAAAACCCATTCACCATCACATTAAACTGCTGCAGCTCACTGAGTCTGATGGGTTTTGGCTTCCAATAGCAGAGGTGAATTTGAATGTGTATTTTTTAATCTCTCTACCATTGAAATCATGCTCAACTTAAGCAGCTACTATTTGCAGGAACAGCTGTACTCCTGGTGTGGTCTTTGCCAAGACTGAGACTGGACAAAGCATTTCTATTACAGTAATGCTGGGAATGATGCTATTATTTAAATGCTTTGGCAGAGCCGAGGTTTCACCTCCCTATTTGATGTTTTTCCTATTCTCAGTAATGAATGCGTGATGAACCATTTGCCTCCCGTTTACCTAAAGGTGTTCTTTGTATCCCCTGTGCCTTCCTATCTTTCTCTCTGGCTAAGTCTGATCAACTAAAAAAAAACCTGAATAAAACCAACAGCAAATGAAAGGCTCCTTCCCCGATGATCCAAAATCAATGTTACTTCTGAGGTTACTTGCACAGCAAGTTAGAATGGGTGTTCCTCCTGCCTAGAGCCCACTAGGACTTTACTGGACTCTCAGTTTAAATCTGCTTTTCCCCAGCTGAAGACTGATTTCAGACACCCTCTGCCTATGGAGCTGTGGATTCAGTCCATTACTGACACAGACTGTGTGCAGTAGACTTCCCCGTGGTCTTCATAGCTGCTTCTGATGGACTGACACACAAAGAATCCCTCTCTCATTGATCTGATGATGGCTGGCTGGTATGCTTTGGGAAATGTGTGATTTATGCATGTGCACAGGCAAGCAGCCATCCCTGTGACTGGTGGGAGAGGAACATCTCCGTTCCCCTGAGCAAGCCTGAATCCAAGGCAGGGGATTGCCTGTCTGAGCAACTGACCAGAACGTCCTGTCTGCCTGTTCCACCTCTGCAGCGGCAGGTAGTGGGCATCCCAGCACTGAGCACCTCAGTCATAGTTCACCCCTAAAAATAAGCTTTAGTAAGGTGTCTTCCACTTTCTGGTCCCTCCTACAACAGTGCTGGTGGGGTGTCCCACTGCCAGCTGCTCCCTAGCTAGCATGTGACCTTACTGGGTTTACTGCCAGCACGCAGCAGCCACATCTTCCCCTGCTCAGTATGTGTGTGCAGGGCTGGGGAGAGCGGAGGGCAGCAGCATCGCTGTGTGCTGCTAGGGTGGAAACGACCAACCGGGAAAGCATGACCCTTCTGTTCAGGGAGCTGCAAAGCTGCAATGGAATTGGTTCACCAGTAAGTGGTTATCAGAGTCCTCAGAGGGGGTCATTGCAATGGGAAAGCCACCTTTCACAGCACAACCAAATTAGTATCATTGTGTTTTTGCTATCCCCTTCCCCAGCAATGCTTGCTTTCAAGCAGTAAGACCTCTGAGCAGAGTAGGGGTCTCCATGTCTCTGCCTCCTGACTTGCCGTTCCCAGGGAAACTAGCCAGAGCACCTGCAATGTTTTCCATTGATCCTCTGTTCTTTGCCCAGTCCTACACTGGGTCTGGGGCCAGGCACAGTCAAGAGGGACTGTGCCAACAGTTGTACCTGCCCCCCACTCAGCGCACAGCTACCATTGCCTCGCTCTGGTGTGCGTAGTGGAGAAGTTCGTACACCATAAATATGTTTATCTGGGGCCCCAGACAAGGAAACTAGCCCTGCTCATTGCTGGGGAAAAATCTGTTGCTGCATAAATACCATTGTACTGGCTGACGAGAAAAAACCAAACCCTTAAGAACTTAAATGGTAAGAACATCGCATCTTTAAAAATTCCCCAAAGACTTCTAAAACCATCTCTCCTTTCCCCTCTTCCTCTGTAAATAGAGGCACAGTCTCAGCTTAATCACTACCAGGCAACAGGGAAAAATCTTTAATTACTTGATAGCAGAACTTCACAAAACTTCTAAATATGAACAGCCTTCCCCACCCCTGGCACAACTATTCTGGCATGGCCACTTAAGGACTGGTGCATGGACAACTTGTCCTGTCTGCGTTGCAGGCATGTAAAAATAAATATTTCAAGGTCAAATACTTAAGGAAGAAAAAAAAAAAGTGTATTTATTTAGCACAGCCTAAATTGACACTTAATTTTTGTAATACTTAAAAAACAATTTTTTTTTTTTTTTTTTTTTGCATGCTTTGCAAGCTTTAGAAGGCTGTGACCCTCAGTTTGATAAACACTGCTTGATAGAAAGGGAGCATTTAACTCACAGGTACTCACAGAAAACAGCCTCCAAGCCAGCCCCAGCTGGGAAGACCCAAACACCATGCCCAGGCAGTGCCATGGGGAGCTGGTCTCTGTCACCACACAGATGACAGGTACAGCTCTTGCCAGGTGTTAACAGCCTGTGATGGCCAGGTCCAGCTACAGCCAGAGTCCACACGGACAAACTGAACAGGCTTTTACAAACACTTGCAACACGCTATTTTGCCAATACCTTTGCTTTTGCCTGAGAAGCTACACCTATACCCCCAACACCTACAGCAGCGAGCACCGCACCGTTTCCATCTGACAGCCTGTCCCTGCACTGTAGCTCAAACACAGTCCAAAGCCCCTCCTGGAGTCCCGCTGCCCAGCTCGCCCAGAGGGCACAGCTTCACATCACCCCTGCCCAGCAGCAGCCACCCGAGGAAGAAAAAAGCCAACCAGCAACACCAGTTGTTTGAAGGAACAACTTTTTTTTTTTTAATAAAGAGTACAAAGTAGTAAAACTCCTTACACGAGGCGCTGTGACAGCTGTTACAGAGATGATCTGGGCTCCACCATGGCCCTCATGGTGAAATGCCAACGAGCGCTGTGTGGAGACGAAGGACATGAACACGACACAGACCCACCTGCCCCCACCAGCTTCCATAAACCTGCCCTCCCCATCCCACACTGCATCTCTGGCCGGCCCCTGTCACTTCACCTGCCTGGCCGGTTCACCCACGCCGGGTTGTTCCTGCTGTCCCGTACCATGGCATCCCACACGTGTTCAACACGAATAACACACTGAACCAAGTGACCTGTCTGAGCGGCATGCATACAGAAAGGAAGAGTAAAAACACAACCCGACCAAACCCACAACAACAACAACAGAATTTTAAGGCTATGCATAAAACAAAATGAAGCAATATCTTAAAGCTAGGTAGCAAGTAGCATTTGTGAAACATAAGGCTTGAGGCTTATTTATTCTTCAGAACAGGTTTATTTGCTTTTCCCTCTTAAACACCAATGTACCATTTTTCTTCCTTCGCTTGAACAGGGATTTTGTTTCCTTCTCGGCAGGGACATTTAACTCAGGGAGGTTATGTTGGAGCGGCCTCCCGGGGGCGCAACGATGCGCTTGCTCGCTGAGCGAACTCCTTCATCAATCTGGGTACCTGGGAGTGGACAAGAAAGCACAAAGTGAAGGGGGAAAGCGAAGTTAAAAGCATTTTCTTCACAGCACTGAGCAGTCAGGCAGCCTGGGGTCTCGCCAAAGGGCCTCCTGAGGCTGTCTACAGCAACCTGCTCCCTCTCTGACTCCAGGAAAGACCCTGAGAGCAGCAGTGGCTTGAATGTCACTGTAGATGCTCCTCCGTGAACAGACCCATGCTACAAAGCAGGGTCCGATGCTGCACTGGCACCTCCGTGGCCACAGTCCTTCTTGCTTCTACTGCAAGGTGCAGAGGGGTAGAGGGCCAGCTCTGGCCATGTCCTTTAAGGGACACACAGGGTCTCACATTGCCATGCTCCACTCTTGTGCTCAGCTTGCCCCAGGCTATCTCCCAGCTGCCCCCTGCCCCAGGCCAGGGGCTGGGACAGCATGGCCAGTGGCTCTGCATTCTCCCAGCCCAGACGCCACATTTGTTCACCTGACAGGCTGAATCCAGACTGATGGAGATTCCTGACGGGGGGTGTCTGCCGTGTGGGGGACCCCCTGGTTGACCCTGCAGGGGTGCCCCCCTTGGGGGTGGTGGTCAGGTCAAACACAGGTCCATCATACATGCCCCGGGGCACAGCATGCATCTCCGCCATCTGTCACCAGAGAGAAGAGGACAGTGACGCTTCTCTGCTCCCAGGGAGCATCCTGCCATGGCAGTGTCAGGCTGCAGCGATCCTTGGCTCCCCAGTCCCACCGCAGAGGCAATTCACGCTGCCACCGCTGTGCCCCTCTGTCCTGCATGCCCAAGACCTTCCTGCAGCATTGAGGCCTGGCACAGCCCCACCACCTACCTCCTGTGTGACGGCCTCCCTTCACTCCTGCCCTGCAAAGTGTGCAGAGCCTGGTGCAACAGGCAATCCCTCAGCATGGGTTTGTGCTGTGTGGATGGAGGAGAAGGCCATTTTGCCCAGTCTCCTCGTTTTTAACTCAGCACTTCCCTCCAGACTCCTGCTGCAGCAGGACAGCAACAAGGCCAGGCATCACTGACTGTTGACCCAGATGAGCATCTGCCTCCAGTGGTGGCACACCATCAACACTAAGGTCAAAGCTCTCTACCCAGGCCTTAGCTATCCCAGCTGTAGGTTCAAAATACACCAGTTTGCAGTACTGTTTCCAGGGTCCACAGAGAACAGCCAAGGAAAACCTATCAGTTATTAGGGAAAAGGGCAATTTGGGCTAACAGTGTCCCAACTATGTCTCCTGGCATTCCTGTCTCCTCACCTTCCTCCTGGCTTTGATGCGCTTGTAGACATAGTCAGGGAAAGGGCTGCTGGGCAGGAAGCGTCCAGTCCCCTGGGTCACATGCAGGTTGCCATCCTCCAGCATGATCTTCCCCTGGCATATGACAACCAGCGGGGCCCCACGTAGCTCCATCCCTTCAAAGATGTTGTATTCAGCCGCCTGCAGCAACCAGGGGATGATGGTCAGGAGGGACGTGAGTACTGCCTGCCCACTCAGGGCTGTTTAGTCCCCCCTCGCTGCTGAAGTCACCAGTGCAGGGAGAAGACACCTCTAACAGCCTTGCCTGCCCCAGAGGCCTCCTTTATTTCACTAGTCCACCACACTAAGAACCCACCAGAGCTCCCAACATGAACCAGGACCTGCTGCTTCGGAGCTCACTGTGAGCAAGGACTCCAGCAACAGAGGAGGGCAGGGCCTAGGCTTGAGGTAAGGCATGAACAAAGCATGCTGACAAACTCAGGAAAAATTTGTACCAGGAAGAGGAACCCAGATAAGGAGAAATGCATGTCCTTACACCTGCGTGGGCCAGGCTCAGAAGAGCAACACAGCAGGGTGAGAAAAGCCCTGTGTGCAGAGCCCAGGGCTCAGAGACATCCCACCCCACAGTCACAGCTGGCATCGCCCAGCACCCAGATTCAGTCCTCCTCCTCAGAGCCCAGCATGGCAGGGCAGCACCAAGCTCCCAGCAGCCAGGTAGCCTTCATACAGTGCTACTCGCACCCCACTCTCCAGCATTCCCACAGATGAGCAGAGGGCTTACAGATTGATGGGTTTTTGCCGTGACGATCTTCACTGCATCAGGATCCCATATAACTAGATCGCTGTCTGAGCCCACTGCTATTCTCCCTTTCCGTGGGTACAGGTTGAAGATTTTTGCAGCATTAGTGCTCGTCACAGCCACAAACTGGTTTTCATCCATCTTTCCTGTGGCCTGCTCAGACACAAAGAGAACTAAGCACTCTTTTGGGGAAAGGGAGAGCTAAGAGCCCCAGGAAGCACCAGACTCACTCCCACACAAGCTGCTGGCTGGCTGGGCCCAGACCACTGCAGCTAATCTTACTATTGGCATGAGACAGACCAAAAACTGGGGGCATAGTCACAGCTCCTGGCTGTTCAGCCTGAACCCGCGACAGCTGCCTCTCCTGCTCTGGCTTGTTTTGACTCTCAAAGCCAGAGAGGAGACAGGCAGCTGGGTGTCCAGCTCTGTAGGGGCAAGAACATGGGTGTCCGAAGTGTCCGTCAACCCTGCCCACTCTTGCCCTCTCCCTGGCATGACTCTTACCACTGCCTTGTCCCAGATGACAGACATTCGTTCCTCTATGCCATTGGTCCCTTCTGGGATCGCCGTGAAGTTGTCTTTTCCAATTGCTTTCTGTGCGGTGCTGAATGTACAGTGGGCACTTCCTGAAACCTGCAGGTCACCACTGAGGGGTGGTGGTAACAAAAGCATCATCAGTTGTTTTGTGGTTAGTCAACAGCAGGGACACAAGGGACATGGATCTCCTCTGGGCATGGGTGGCCCCTGGCTCAGTTCTATTTTACTCTGCACCCTCATTTCAATGGCTCCTCAGTCTGAAGCCTTCCACCCAACTCATCTCCTGTGACAGCCACGT
The DNA here is from genome assembly GCF_947461875.1 of Haliaeetus albicilla. Classification (NCBI taxonomy): domain Eukaryota; kingdom Metazoa; phylum Chordata; class Aves; order Accipitriformes; family Accipitridae; genus Haliaeetus; species Haliaeetus albicilla. Next base: position 22,661,624 of record NC_091509.1, read on the forward strand.
CACCTGGGGGCACGGGGGCAAGAGAGCTCCGCCACACTGTGCTGGCCTGCCTGGGACATGGACAGCATTCTGCACACAAGAGGAGCCAACAGCTCAGTTCCCGGGGAACAGGATGGCCTTTGTGTCAAGCCAAAAGATGTCCTTCCATACCGGACTCCATCATTTGCACTAACACAAAGAGAAAAAACCATCCCAGTGTGAGTCAGAAAAATCATTTCTGGCAATTTGTCAGGTCTGCTTGGGAGAGCAGCCTTTCTGCCACACAGGGAGAAAGAGGCCTTTCCACCCGAGGACTGCACCCAGAGCCAGCCCTTTCGTTGTGTACTGCCAGCTCCTGTACTCTGAGGGGCAAGCGCAGCCCTCCCCTGCCCCACAGGAAGCCTGCTGTGGGCAGGTGTCACCCTGTCTCTGGGAGAGGGGACACAGCTGCAGGAGTGGGCTTATGGGGAGCTGAGCCTATGGACTGCCCGCCACTCACACTGCCAACCTTCTCCAGCAAGGAGAGCACCTCAGCCTGGCTCCAGGGCTCTGGCCTGAGACATTTTGTCTGGCAGAAGCTCCTCTCAGCCCCTCATGGACACTCGCAGCATGAGCTGCAGCAGCCAGCAGTGCAGACCAAGAAGGTGTGCTTGCAAGTGCAGGCTGGTCCAAGCTGCAGCCTCTGGCCCAAGCTACAGCGTCTCTGCCACATCACTGCTACAAAAGCAAATGCCCCCCATGGCCACATGTAAATCTGACAGTGGGGTGAAGAGAGGCAGGACTCCCCAGAAGCAGCTCTCTCCAGGAGGCCCAGAAAAGCTTCCCTGCAGTGCTCTACAGCAGGTGCTGCCCAGTGCTGTTATCCAGACTCCTCTGCCCAGAAGGGCTCACTGGTCAGATGACATGCCCTGACCCATCCTGATCCTGACAATGATGGCAGAGGGCAGGAACAAGCAGAGCCTGCAAGCTGCCAACAGGCAAAGCAGTGCAAAGAGCTGCCCATGACTCCCTGGAAGTCACCTGGCTGCTGTTGGGTCCTCGGGGAGCAGTCGATAGGCAGCAGCTGGGAAGTCATTGCCACTGGGCAAAAGGAAGCAGGCCAAATTCTGCCTGCATGAGGCAAGTGGCTGAGCACCTGGCTCCCAGACAGGCTGTGCCTGAACCCAGGATGGTGAGGACACAACGGCTCTGCTCGGGCCTGCGAATCAGCCCTAATCCACTGGTAATCTCCATCTTCCTCTGATAATTTCTGCCATATGTCTTACTGACTGCGCAGCCAGAGGCCCAGGCTGATGACACAGCATGCTTCCTAATCTCCACCAGATTTGTCCCGGTGGAAGAAAACAAGCCATCCAGCCCAGCTGGAGCCTCGCAGCCTCTGCTCCTGCTGAAGCCTCACAGAAAATGGCATGGGAAAGGGGTCAGAACAGATGCCTGTGTGCTGCAGGGACTGGGAAGTGCTCTGGCCTCTCCTCTGAGGTCTGGGGTAAATTTGAAGTGGAAGGGAAGGATTAGAAAGCCAGTTCAGGAGCTGGGCTCACTTTTCCCTGCCAGTCCCTAAGACCTGCACCTATTTCATACATCCAGACTGAGCAGAGGCATCTCTTGCTCCTTGACCAAGCAAAATCCAGGGTGAGCTGCATATTCAGACCCCAAACACACTGGCACCTCTCTTACGCCAGCCATGACATATCCACCCTGGCACAACGCAGGTTTATCCTAATGTGCCGCTCTGCCGAGACACCTCTTACTGACCAGCGATCCCTTGCTCATCTAGTCAGAGACGTTTACAGCATTAACTCAAAGGTCATTTGAGGGGATCCTCAGTGTCAGTCATTCCCTGGCTAACACAGACCAGCCACCACACGCACAGTTAGACATACAAACACAGGGTGAGAGGGGCGTGTGATTCACACGCGGTGCGTGGACAGGGCCAGCAACGAGCTCTGCGTCCCTAGCTGCTGCGCATGCCTTGCCAGTGAGAGGATGGAGTATAACTGTGAAAGGTCAAAGCAAATTGCTGAAGTGCTTGTATTGTTTGCTCTCTATTTTCAACAAATCCCTTCCCCACCCCCTTGCCTTCAGGGTGCAAAAACGACCTATCATCCCTGTCAGATGTGCACGAGCTGCTCTTAAAGGCCTCATGCGCTCTGCAGGCTGTACTACTGCTCACCTGTACAGGCATGAGAAAACGTCTGCTTTGTATTCGACTGGTGAGCCCCCACCAGCTTGTGACAACTGTAACCCCTCCACCTCCTCCTGCACCATTGCAACCCAGGCAGCCATTCCCCACCCTGCACATGCAGAAGGGCTTCTCCAGCTTGGTGAATGCTTTCATTGACAAGTCTGTGTTAGCTGGTCCTCATTTCTTTGCCTTCTTCAGGGCATTTAAAATGGTTCATGACTACTTGCCCCAGTATTTTTCTCATTACTGATGTTAAGCTTATAGTGCCTCCCCAGTCCTTCCTCCACTCTCAGAGATAAGCCACCAGAGCTCTGAGCCAAAGCCATTTCATCAGTCAGCTCATTAAATACCTACAGTGAAGTGGTTCAGGTTGGACTAAGGTCTACACTGCCTGGGTACTCCCTAACCTCTTCCTCCCCTATCCAAGGCCAGAGTCTGCTTCGTCCTGCTAGCAGCATCACCCAGCAGAGCTGTCACTCACCTGGCCAGGAGGGAGTTGATGTAGTCAGGAGTTGTTGGATCTGGGCTCAGAGGTGGAGAGACCACAAATGCCGCAGCCTTGGCCCAGTTCTTGCTCCAGTAGTGTGTCCCGTCGGTCCCAAGACTGGCTGTGACTGGCTCACCAAACACCACGTTGCCTGGAAAGGAGGACAGAAAGGATGCTGGTTTGGTGGAGCCTGGAGACATTCTCTGTTCCACAACACTATCAACAGTCTGCCACGCGGAGAGGACAGCCAGACCCACATTGGGCTGTCCCACGCTGCCTGCGTGGACCTCAGGTGCTGGGGCAGGCAGGAGGGACAGCAAGGCTCACATTAGGGGCGACACCTGCCCACCATCACCACAGAGCCCTCCTGCTCAAGGGCACAGATCCTGCTGGCACAGCAAGCCTGGCTGGAGCATGGCACAGGAAGGCACGGCCACAGAGCTGTGTTCCCCAGAAGACACCGCAGAGAGACAAACGATGCTGGAAACCTGGCCCTCCTGCCCCAGCACATGGCTGCTTCCCAACCTGCTCTGCCCCAGCCATGCTCCTGGGAAGCGAGGCCCCTGGTCCCTCTAGGCCCTCTTGCAAGCACTGGTGTCCCACGCTGTAGCAGGGGCATTTCACCCTGCTGACTTTGGTGACAGCCACATCTCAGAGCTGACCAGCAGCACAGGCACACCTGGCAGGGGTCAGGCAATCTGACATGCCCACATGCGTGTGGGGAGTCCCTGCGCTCCACCACCAGTGACAAATGGAGCCCCCAGCCACATCAAAAGGCACCCAGGAACCTCTGAGGGGCCAGGATTTCAAAGGGAGGCCAGAGCTATATGCAGCAGCTCAAACCACTTGCACGTGGATCAGACGAGTCTCCTCAGAGAGCCTTTCACAGCCACAGACAAACTTTGGTGTTTAAAGCGCTGCTCCTACCTGCAGTTGTTGATGTTACCTGATGTGACAACAGGAGGTGGCTCCATGTGGCCTGATGCAGTGTCCCCATGCCCTTCACAAGTCAGGTAAATCCCTGAACTAACTGCTTCCCAGCAGAAGGGGAAGCACTGGACTTGCACTCAAGGCACAGTGGCGGTCTTGGCAAAACAATCATGAGGACATGGGCACCACTTAATCCAGCTGTCCAGGATCCCAGCAGCAACAGCAAGGCTGTGTGCAGCAGCAGCTGCCACTCACCTTTTTTTCTGGCTTGCGAGATGAGGTCAGCAGCACTTTTGCTCATCACTTTAGTCACATAGAGAGGACAGTTGGTCTGGCTGGCAATAGTGATGGCCCGGAAGACAGCTTCTGCTTCCAGCTGGAAAAGAGAACAGTGCAGGGCTGCAGAGGAGCACTGGGTGAGTAGGGAGGAGCCCCTGTTCCTCTCAGCACACCACGGATTGCTGCTGACACTCTGTGCCCTCGCTCTTACCCTGGACTCCCCAGGGACAGGTTAATCAGGGAGACCTGAGGGGTGAAGCCTCAGTCTCCCTAGGGCCTGGCCCAAATCGCAGGCTACAGCCACACAACGCTCAGCAGGGGAGTGCTGTCTGGACTGTGCTCGGGGTCGAGCGCAGAGCTGCATCGGCTGTTTTTTCCACTGTCTGGTTCCAGCTCTCCTGACAACCAGAGAAGGCCAGGGACTGCTGCCTGCGCTTGACAGCATGGCTCACTGGCTGACGCCAGACAGCGAAAGGGTCTGCCCCTTCAGACCGCTCACAGATCCAGGCTCTCCTGCGGCTGTGTTTGGTTTAACCAAATGTCACCCTGCCTGTGGCTGGGGTGCAACAAGCTATGCGCTGGCATGCTGTTTGCATCAGGGTCTGGCTGTCGTGTGATGCAGCTGCTGCTCATCCCAGCCTGCTGACACCCGCCCCGTGTTTCACTGTCCTGCTGTTAGCGGAGGGTGAATTTCGATCACAAGGGATATCTTTGGACTATTACATCAGCCCATGCTCAGCCTGAGCTCAACCCCCGAGGTTCTCCAAGTGTTTGCTCTACAGTTTGGCTTCAAGCTTCAGCATGAGAAAGTTCAAAACAGAAGCCTTAAAAAGACAATGTACCAATCAGCTAGCTCCCGGGGGAGGCCAGGACTGCCAGCTGCAGGGAACGCAGTAACTGCCTGCAGGCCAGGCAGCTGGCTGTGCAAGCTTAATTCTCCCAGTAGCAGGAGAAGCAGACCACTGCACCCAGACACACATGCACTCGTACACCTCTTGTACTTCTGCAGGCCTATTTGCTGCACAGTGAAAAGAGGTTTTTCTCTTCTGCTTCAAGACTCCTTAAACAGAAATTTAAACAGAAAACATTTCTATCAGCCCACTTATGGACTTCGAGTAGTTGACGGGGTTTAACATGTGGATAGGAGCAAACAGAGCCATCACTGAACACGCTTCACAGCAGGTTACAATCTGGAGCAGCACCATCCTGTCCTACTGGGTCACCACCATCACCTGATAGAAGAGCATGTCTTTAACCCCCACTGAGGTCTCTCCGGGACAAAGCAGACCCACGGAGCTATGGACCACTCTCCCAATGCTTTGCCATCAACCTGCAGGCTTTACGGGGGGTAGCAGGGTCATCTGTGCTCTACCTAACATTTTCCCAGGTAGAGTGTGTTCTGGAAGAGGGACACTGTTTATTTTCAAAGGCAATGAGATCTGGATTTAGCTGGACAGAAGATATCTAGAGCCTTCTTGTACTGTTCTCAGTTGCATTATGCTTTAATGGCATTTCAAGATCAAACACTCAACAACGTTTTACCAGCTTTGGACGAGAAGAACCGCAGTGCTGTCTTATGATAATAAGACAGTTCCCAAATCCTGGCACAACCACAGCATCCCGTAATCGTGGGTTAGCTTGCCAACTAGTGGCAATGGGTCTAGAGCCATAAAAATAAATGGCAGTTTACACACAGAGGGACTCTGATCTATTGTATTTGATATTGAGTCTCTTCCCTGTACAGGTAAATGCTTTACACTCTCATACTTCAGAGAGAATAAGCACTGTATTACACTAGGCTATATATGTTGTTACCAGCTATAATACAGTCAACTTCCTACACTTTTAATTTAAGCCAACTGATTTTATTTCCAGCAGACCCTGAAGTACAAATCTGTCCCAGCGTTCCCCTGCTCAGCTTTGCTATTGTACCAAATTCCTATTGTTCTCTTCTTTCACATGCTGCGGAAAGTTTAAAGCACCTCTCAGCGGGGACCTATCTCAAGAAAACCTGTCTAAAATTAGACTCAACTCAGATTAATGGACCAAACAGAAAAATACCCTGCAAGCTAAAATTAGAAGTAATCTAATTAGTGTCTTGACAATGATTTGTAACCAGGGAATTCCCCCTCTCCTTCCCTCCCACTCCTTCTACCAATGGCTTTGCCTGTCTGATTTTGAAACGCACTTTAGACCCTAAACTGAGATTAAGCAGGAAGAGGCTGGAATCTGTCTGCACTCAGACAGACATGAACAGTGAATTTTCAGAGGAACTAAAACTCACCATTTGATTCTCCTCAGGCCTCTCACACCCATGGAGTCACCTATATAAGACAAATGCTCCCAAACCAGCCCCAAATACTGCTACAGCCATATAGACCTTTTTGTTGATCGATTAATCTCTGAGAGACACAGAAGCCCTTGTCTCTGCTAGGAGACTCAAGCAAGACTGAAAAATGTTTGTCACAAACATGCACCTCGCTCTTTCCTGAGCTGATGATGAACAAGACAGTATTGCCTGTATAAATGGATACCCATGGATGCATACACACACACACACAACCCCAATGCTTGCTTGGCCCCACTACATACACTAAGCCCTACTGTGACTTGTGGGGATAGCTCTTCAGTACAGCAAGGCTGTACTGTCATTTGCACCTTACCTCCTCAGGTCTGCTCAGCACATGGCCCTCGGGGCCGGTTATTCCCATCTCCAACATCCTGGTTTGCTCCTAGGACATTGAAAGGACAGAGGATGTTACAGGGCTGTGAAACTATCAACCACACAGAAAAGCAGACCCCTCCCATGTCGAGCCCTTCCCTCGGGACTGCCACCACCCTGCATCCTGTGGGGCCACCGCGCACAGTGAGAGGCTGCTGCACCCTTAAGGAGTCTGAGAGAGAAAGAGGGAGGATGGGGAAACAGGAGGGCTTGGAGGGAGCATAGACACTGACTGAAACCTCTTCAATGAAACAAGCACAGTGTGGAGGGAAAAAGGGTACAAAACCCCCCAGCTCCATGTATAGCACTTGATGTTTACAGTCCCTTTCTAAGGCCCTCCCTGGTTCCCCTTCTGAAAAGCAAGTAATCGGAGTAGAAACTATTGAGAAAACAATTATTAAAGCCAATAAAAAAATTCTCATCCCAAGGTTACTCCTGGGTCCCCAGTGCTGTTATTTAATCATTTGGAAATCAGCAAGTGCTAAATCATGTCCTGTATCGATTTCTATAGAAGCTGGTGGTGTATGGTGTTAGTTCCAATATTAACATTATCCCAAGTATTTTGCTGTTATAATTAAGGACCATGGATAATTGTGTGTGTGTGCACCACATGTGCTGGCCTGCCTATCTCCTGTCTGTACCCTAGAGACTTCTCTTGTATTCCCTCATTTCAAACGTCTCCCTTTGACAGAGCTCAAACGAAACACGCAGGGGGACTTTATGGTCTTCCCTGACCAAGGCACTCGGGGATCTTTCTGATGCGACCCTCACACCTTTATCCACATGCTGTCGCTGCCTGTGGCAATGCACGTGTTTGCTCTCACCCAACACCCGCCCTTGAATTGCAGAAACCACATGCAGTTGCACAACAGGCAACATTTCTCCAAGAGGTGTTGTGGGGCGTGAAGTGGATGCACAGCAGCAGTAATATTAAGCCTGTAAGCAAGCAGTTTTATGCACTTTTTCTCGTGCCTTGTAGAGTATTGAGCATATTATGGGTATTAAATAATGCCACCAGTCTGTGTCAAGACTGTGTAACTCCTGCAGCGATAACAGATGTGTTCACAGCTGTTGGAGGAGCGTATCAAAGGATGAGGCTGCACAGCAGGTAAGTGCTGTGTGTCACCTCCTCTGACACGTTCTCTGCCAAGTGAAAGTGCCAAGCAAAGACTTGACAATACTCGCGTCTTGCTCTTCATCCACCACAAAGCACTCTCCCACCACCTACAGCATGTCAGAGTCTGAAGTCAGGAGCTCTGCTCATGTCTATTTCTGTTCAGGCCATGCATCACATCTCTTCCCCTGCAACCTCCTCTCCTATGTTTACCAAACTGGAGAAACACACAGTCGCCAGGACCACTGAAATAAAATGGACTGAAATGGCGAATGGAGAGGACAAATCCTCTGCCTTCTTCCTGGGAACCACCACCAGCAGATGACCACAAGCATCATTCTTTGTGCTAACAACATGCTGAGCCCCACATCAGCGTGGGATTTTTCAACCACTCCTGACAGAAGGAAGCAATTCCCAGGGCTGTGAAGTGCTACCAACTAATAGTTTTGGGGCATTTTGTGGTTAGGCTGGTGCTGAAGTAGAGAAACTCTAGCCAATACAATTCCTCTGATGACTCTTTGTTCTCATGTGAAAGAGCCATCCAATTGTGCACTGCAGCTCTAAAAAGTCCAAAGAAAAACTGTTGCAGTCTGAGAGGATGTTCAAAGAATGACCTTTTAGTTCACACTTCTTCAACTCCCAAGAATGAGACAGACAGGAAAAAAACTAGTTGCAGAACGTAACTGAGCAATGTCTTCTCCATCTTAATGAAAATCAAAACATTTGGACTTTCACTCATCCAGCACCAATTACAACACAGCGGGCCAATACAGACTACCCACTTGAACACCAAACCACATCCCTCATAACAATTCCCTTGCAAATCCAGCTCCATTAGCCAGCTGCTCGCTTGCAGCAGGGAGAAGATTCCTCTCTTGCCACGGCACTTTTCAGTACACTTTAACTCTCAGCTGATTATGTGCAAGGCAAAGGTCTCTGCCTCTCCACACTGAAAAAGAGCTGCAGTTGGAATGAACATACTGTACTTGATGGCCCACTCTCTTCCATTTAGATAATGGCTAATACACTATTTCAGATTTGCTTACGAACCACATACTCACAGCAGAAAGTCTTTGTAAATTTGATATTGCTGCTGAGCAGCAAAGAGATCACCTTGCAAAAGATGTCCATGCAGCTTTAAAGCCATTTTGCTAATGCCCCAAGCCAAACCTGCCTGGGATAGACTTTCAGTCCCTGCATACCAGAAGAGTAGTTAGTTACCTGTGCAATTATGTCCCCATTTTCAGCATGAACTTGAGCTATGGCACCCAGCTCTGCCAGGCAGCTGAATATCTCATACAGCTAAAACAGAGACAAGAAAAAACGATTACCAAGCAGACAGACTGCCCCAGCCTGTGCATGGCCTCGGCACCCCACACGGCCCTTCAGCCGAAGGCCCTGGCAGCAGCAGAGCCCGGCGTGGGCGCGCTGGGACCGGCTCTGGCCGTGCCGGACAGTGCTCTCCGAAGGCCATGGCTGCCGGTGGATGTGATCTCCACGCCAGACCTCTGCCCCCACCTGTGGCACAGGGGCCCGGCCAGCCCGTGGCTGGCACACCATGGCCACAGCCTGGGGGCAGCCCTCAGAAGGCAGCGAGGGCAGAGGAGAGGAACCTCGAGGCCCGGCCACCTGCCGCCCCAGCCTCCCCGCGCCCAGCATGGCTACCGTGTCCCCCGCTGCCCCTCGCATCGACGCAACCAAGGCAGTGAAGGGGGTCTCACCTCGGTGTTCGACATCTGGTACAAATCCTTGTAGGCCATGTACACCATGAAGGAGTTAACTCCTAGGGGCAGAGCAGAGAGGAGAAAGGGGTGAGCCGGGGGCTCTCCCTCCCAGACGGTCTGGTCAGGCTGCCTGCTCTGGGCTGCCTTCCCCATCAGCTCATCCGCAGGGCACAACTCCCACTCACGGCTGCGCAGGACCGCAGCCGGCGCTCGACAGCGAGAGGACGGACGACAGCACAGTCGCCCCTTGCCCTCCTTGGCGAGGGGACGCGGCTCGCCACGGCCCACGTGCAGGGAGCAGAGGGCAACAAACCTTTCTCTTGGACCATGGTGTGCAGCTCCTGCCGGATGCGGTCGCTCCAGCGGGGGATGTCCACGTGCAGCGCGTAGTCGCAGCAGGCCTTCCCGTCGGCCCGCTCCCGCCACCGCTCCAACGCCTCTGCCAGGCTGGACTCGGGGTCTGGCACCACGTGGTCCACTGCAGCAGCACAGTGGGGGCAAGGGGTGGGCGAGGGCTCCCCTCCCGGACCACCCCACCCCGGCCCTGCACGCTGCCGGGCATCTCCGTGATCCCAGGCTTGTCTCCTCAGCAGCTTCAGGGCAGCTCCGAAGAGGCCCCCACTACCTCTGCCATGTGCCTGGGCTCCTCTGAGTGCACTTATCAGCAGGGAAGCACACAGAGCCTTTGCTTAACAGCCCTTGGCATAGGACCAGGGGCTTTTACAGGCTTCTGCTGAGAAATCAGCTGAAAGCTGAAGGGCCTTGTCCTTCCTCACCCCCGCTTCCATCCCATTAACACATAGCCTCCTCCCACGCTGCCATACTAACGCACCTTTTATTGCCCACCATGTAATCCCCTTGCCTTGCCGCAGTCCATTTCACACAACTTATTTTTTTGGCCCAGGGGAAGGAGAAACAGTGGGGGGAGGACAAGAAACCCAGTCCTTTACTGGAAGGATCAACAGTTGCTCCTGCATCCGAAGGAACCCTGCAGTGTACACAGCTGTGACCACTGCACAGCAGTAAAACCTGGACCTCAAACCAGCACACAGCCATGGCCTTCCCCGGGGAACGATCTGAGAACTCCCTTTCCTTTTCCATTAACGCTGTTTATTTCCGAGCAGTGCGGGATGCCAGGACATTGCTCTGTTCCTCTGCTCAGAATCCTCTATGCATCATGCTGCCCTATTTTTATTTAACAGGGAAGAAAGTTATGCCGTTGTTCCTTTCTGAGGGTCCCAGGGGCACCAGTGGCTGTAGACAATGAAGCACTGCAGAATATGGGATCTGCAAGGGCAAGGGGTCCTATGCAAATCTCCTGTCCCACCACTTCGTTATGAGTAAGGACTCCAAAGATTCATCCCAATCCTCACTCTCTAGACTAAACTGACAGAGATCACAAAAAAGATGAGCACACTGTCATGGACCTTTAAAACAAAGACGACTGAGAAAAGCAAAGAGAAAAACAGATAACTGGGCGATGTTCCAAGAGTGCTGGCTACTGTCATGTACAGGACCTGCCTGCTGCACTCACTGATCATGGTGGTTCCACCAGCCAGGGCCGCTTTCGTTCCTTGGAAGAAATCATCCACAGCTGTCATCCCCTTGTATGGCATCTGCAGGCGAGTGTGGACATCAATTCCTCCAGGGATCACCATCTTCCCATTGGCTTCTATGGTTTTGACCCCTCCAGGGACAATCAGATTGTCTCCAATCTGCCTGATGAGATGATACCAAGATGGTACAAAGGAAAACCAGCCACAACATAATCAATGAACAGTTCAGTTAGGGAGCAGCCAGGTCAACTCCCACCTATGGCAGAAGTGCCCCACTCCCACACCTGGGCTTGCAGGAGCCAGCAGAGTGAAACCACCTAACTGCAGCAAAATGCAGGATTGTCTGGCTTGCTTAAGCCTGCGATTTGCATAGTCCAGGGGTGGCTGCCATCTGTCTGACTGCTCTAGTGGTGTCTATGATGGCACCTGCTGTCTGGGGCAGGCACTGGGTTGGGGTAGCTGAAGAGTATGGTCTGATGGGCACACAGATCTCTGCAGTGTATGGTGAGAAGCTGCCTAGGACACTTCATACCCCACAGACTCGTGAGTCAGACTCCTGCAAGCGTTTCCAGTGTAGCGGTCCTACCTGTTCACCCAGGGTGCATGCTCACAAAACCTGACACCAGCCCTGCTTCCAGTAAGCTGCACCCCTAATCTCTCCTCTCCCCCATCCTTCTGCCCACCGTAAGTAAGGCTCAAGCCTGAGGCTTACTTACAGAGAAAGATGATTTCCCAGTGTAATGCCACAGCTGCTAGGCCAGCTCAGGGCTTGTCAGGGACTTGTAATGCTGCTCACAGCACAAAGTCCCAAGGGTAAAGGGAAGCCTCCCTCCAGAGAGCTGGGGAGGAGCTCACAAAGCTCACAGCATGGCTGGCTGCAGCCCGGCTGAGCTCACAGCACAGCCTGGAAGCACTGGGCTCACTCTCTTCCCAAGGCGCACAGAGTCCTCCCGTCCCCAGGACCTCCCTTCTCACATTGTCTTCTTCATGCTCCTGAAGGACATCTTTGCTGTCAGCAGGACCATGATGTAGTGAAGGCAGCTAAAATCCCAAGTACCTAAAAATATCTTCTGAAAACAGGAAACGTAAAAAGTTCCAGTATACATCTATTCACAACCTAAAATACTATTACAGTCCTCTGGAGTTTGTGCTGTTCTAGCACACAACATTCTCCTCCCTAGACATACCCAGCCCTCCTGCAGGCCAGGTCACCTGAACCTTAGGACTCCCTTCACTCAGGCTCCCGCCCCCTCAATCCCTTTATCTGTCCATATGTAGCACTCAGCCTTCAAATCTCGTCTTTCAGAAATCCTATTTTCATCAAACCTTCCTCAGTCTTCCCTGATAAATCAAGATAAAAGACAAGTTGGTTTTAGTGGAAAATTTCTGGTTTCCTTGGCACACTAGGGAGGTAAAAGAGGAGCAAATTCCATTTTTGCATTTCATTCAACCTTAGTCACTTTGCAAGTTTCTTTCCTTAGCGTAACAAAAGTTCTGTTGACAAAAATGCTCACTCCAGTGTCCTCACAGCAATAAACCAGCAGCTCTTTCCATCGCTTTTATTGAGATGAATCCATCAGCAAAGGACTTAAACTGCTCACTGTATTCTTACCAGAATTCACTTGCAAGAACATTTCACTTCCAAGGCAATGAAATTCTGTGACCTCCAGGCTGCAGACGAGGCTAAGTGATTTGCCCAAGGATACCCAGAAAGTCTGTGCCATAGCAAGGCCTGAAGCTGGCTCTGATCCCTGCCTCGGTACAAGTACTAGTCAATCATGAATGCTCTTGTCCACCAGCTAAAAACAGCCTCATAAAAATACTTCCTGACATACTTCTCTGCTAGACTTTTAAAATATACCATCCTGGGAAGGCTGGATATTTTCCTCTTACCATAGAGCAAGCAATGGCTTTTCAAGTCTCTCCGCTATAAACTATCACGGTTCTTTCAATTCACCCAGCTTGGATCTGGTCCCAACGTGATACACTTGCCACATTTGAACTCCAGCCTTTGAACAATGGAGTTATTACTGCACCTCTGAAACACACACGAAGAAGCTGGGGGACCCTAGAGGTTTGCCTGCAATTCCTGAAAATCTCAGGGATGCAGATGACCTGCAGCACAGCACTGTCCTTGTTAGGGCTAACAAATGGGATCTTGTGTGGGGTCATTCATACTAATACTGTTAACACAGGGCAAAACAGGAATCAAAGATAAATCTTGTTCCTGGTGCAATTAGATGCAGCTTTGTTGTACAATGCATGCTGTATCACGAAGTCACCAGCCCGACTGCAATTCAGTCACTGGAGTTACTATGGAAACATGTCAGGCAATCACATATGTGCTCACACACACTGCAGAGAGCTGACCTCTAACCAGAGTGGGCTATCAAGTTTTACTGGCTGGCAAGTTGGCAACAGACCACATCAACAAAAAGCCAATAACCATCCAACCTGAAGCTGATTTAAGGGGAGAGAGAGATAATAGAAGTCCCACACTTACTTTATGAGGCCATCCTCCATGTAAATGTCAGCATAGAATGACTGGTCATCATTGACTATTCTCCCTCCTTTAATAAGGAGACGATCACTCTGTGAAGGGAAGAACACAGCAGTTGTCAGCAGCAGGCAATACACATGCTTCTCAGCAGCCAGTTCTGTGCCCTTCTTGGGTGCTCTCCTACCGCATCAGATGGATCACCCCAACAGCCAATACTGCAGAAAGTTCACATCTGTACCAACACTTGAAACAACAGGAGAAGAGGAAAGGATTGACAAAATCATATTCGTAAGGCTGTTTCTGAATGGAACAGGTGCTGCCAGAAACACCATTGAGGCAGAATGAGTACAAAGGAGAGTCACTGGGGACACAGCAAATATGCTTCCATAAAATATACAGAGACAAGTCAAAAGCTTCCTACACCAGGTCATTATGCACATAAATCTGCAGGCAGCACAAGCCACAAGCCACACACCAGTATTTACAGCAAGTTTGTTACTAAGGGCATATGCTTAAATCTTATCCAAATACCATGCAAAATAAGTTGCATTAAAGAAGACAATTTAAATCTCTCTCATCTGTTACCACCTTGCAAAGACCACCAACAGGAGAGGCAACCCTGAAGATGATGGAACCCATCCCTCCCCTACAATGCTCAGCATAGTCCTGAGGTATTTCACAATGTCACAGGTCTACACATGACCCAGGAAACATTGAACTGTGTTACCGTCTTATCATTTACCACCTCCTCTCTTCTCCTGTCTACTGACCTAAGTGGCCAGCAGCCTTCTCTGAAGGAGCACAGCCAGACAGTGGAGGAGCACCCAGACCAGAACTCTCTTATGCTCTTCCTATATTCATGCTTCTGGACCTGGGCAACCCAGCATACACTGATGGGAGAGAACGGACACTGTCCTGTGGGGAACAGACCCTGTCCTGAGGAACTGGGAAGGCTGAGGTCCTGCTCTTCTACCTCCACCTGCACAAGTCCAAACACCAGCTGCAGGCAGTACAGGGGCAAACAGCCCAATCTCACACATGGCTCACATGTATTCAGGTGACATAAGCTGACTGCGCTGTTCCAGAGAATATGCAGTCTTCCTGACTGCTTAAAATGCCTTCAACAACCCTCCAGCTTCCAAGCTCCCCTTATTTTCCTCTCTGCTCCCCGCCGGTGCCCTCAGCCCAGGTTTTGGCATGCGAGTGCACCCCCCTTCCACAGTCTGAGCCTGGACCATGGCTGACCGGAGCCTTCAGCACGGCTCGCAGGCCAGCCTTATCCTGTGAAGCTCTTGCACAATTAAGTCCTCTACAGGGAACTGAGTTTGCTCTTCATCTGCCGCCCCTGGGGTGATTTCTGGAAGTATCACCACAGTGGTGCTAATTTGCAGCTTCCTCCCTGGCAACAGAAGGATGCAAGAGAATCCCCTCGTGTCCCTGCAGCTTGCAGCAGCCAAAGCCCCGAGACCCGTGTGCGTTTTTACGGCAATCTCAACCACAGACAGTCAAGACAAAGAAACTGGGTGGGGAAAGGATCAGAATGCACGGCACTCTCAACCCCGGCTGCAGCTCAGCGCTGATGCAGGGCGAAGAGCCACAGTCTCTCCTTACTTCCCAGACCAGGGCCTTCCCACGGCCATACTGATGACCAGCAACCCAAGTTCCAGGAATGGGGATCTACCTTCCCCACTCAGCGCAGCTTAATGCCGATCAGGAGCCTTGCCTCCCACCGAGAAAAGCGCACAGCTGAGTTGTTCCTCTGTTCCCCTCCCACCCACCGTCCTCACTGACAAGCAGACCCGGGGTCAGCTCCCTTCTCCCCTGACCTAAGCTAACACATCGGCACAGAGGTCTAGCAGAACTTTGCTGTCTCAGGGGGGTCTGGAAGCAAGGGCACATTGCTGGTCACAGACCTCCCCGCACAGCTCCCTTAAACAGCTAGCTTTCACAGATTACAACCAGCACAGGAAGATGCTGGCCTTGACTAGCAACCTGGGGGACCATTACCACCTCTCACCTGCAGCCCTTTTCCTCAGGGACAGCCAAGGCTCGAGGACAGCTGGGTGTGTGCTGGCCCAGGAGTCCTGGGTCCTCGGGCCAGCGCTCAGCCTGTGCCACGTCTCTCCCCGATGGGCACACGCCAGGCTATGCTTGGCTTTGGAGCTGAGGACCCTGTGCACAAACAAATGCTGTGGACTAGCTGCTGATTCTCCTTCTCCCCCGGCACAGGGCGCTTGTCCTTCTTTTTGTGTCTATCCAGTTGTCACCTCACTAACAATACTGTAATTTTAAGTTCAAAAACCCCTAAAAGAGCAAAGTGTGACCACAACCAGTTGCTTATAGCCTATCGGTCACACAGGGCAAGCAGCTGAGCTGTGGCTCCCATGGATGCAAATGATGAGTATTTAAGTAACAGTACGAGAAATGCAGATAGAAACTACCAAGCAACAGTATCAGGTGTCAGCTATGGAAGAATCAGGGCCACAGTTAGAAACACAGAGAAGACAATTCTTGTTTTATATTTCAGTCAACTGTAAAGAGTTTCTCCCACATAACCAGTCGCCTGTGCCCTCGCAGATCCTCCTTGGCTTTACCTAGCCTACACGATGAGAAAAAAAGTCTACCTGCCCAGATCCAATAACACAACTGGGCCTCCAGTATTTTTTGTCTTGCCCATACCCTTTAAACCTTCCCAACTTGCTTTCCCGAAGTCCCTGGAGCTCGCTCTCACTAGAGCACAGGAGTGCCAGCAAATACTGATGCTGGCCTGCCTCTCCCTGTGCATCAGACAAGAGAAAGCAAAGGGAGACAGGCAAAGGCGGCATGGGGGCAGGAGACTGCACGACTTGACAATTACTGAATAAACTGTTAATATGAACTCAGAAAATATGCCTGGCCACAAACACAAATGGTCATTCTGTGGCAGATGTGAAGGGCTGCTCAGTGCTAACTCTGTTAGTACACAAAATTGTGAGGTCCATAATGGCTGGAGCACAAACAAGGCGCTCATTCAGGGGATCGGGCGCTGCCTCAGGGCCTGCCCCGAGCCCGGCTGCCAGACACCCCCCCCCACGCCTGCAGGAGAGAGAAGGGCTGCATCAGCGCCTACCCACCAACTACGAGGAAAGAAATATAATAAAGTAAAATAAGTAATATTCAAATGACACCACATCTACAGGCTCTGGCATCGTTCCGGAGTGCACCCAGACGTTAAGAGGCAGGGGAACGAGAATGGAAGAGAATGAAGCAGTTACGAGGAAACAAGCCTGACTTAATAGACAGGCTTCTGCAGCACACGCTGCCAGAGCAGCCTCAGATTACAATAAATGCACTGTTTCTCCTGCCAGAGCTCATTTGTGCATCTCCACACCCACCACGTCTCCACGCCAGCCAGTGTCAGGCTGTGTCATCAGCCATTGTTAGCAGATGGAAAAACCCTCCTGCACCAGGAGCCGCGGAGGCACCGTGGGGAGCACCTTTCCTCCCGGCCCAGCAGAAGCGCTGCAGGACTGGGCGAGCGTGCCCAGGGCCCAAATCCCGGCCACCTCTGCTGCCCAGCTCAGCCCCTGGCTCTGGGTGGCAAGTGGGGGCCAGCCTCTGTGCAAAGGGCCGAAGCCACAGCGCGAGTGAAAGGTGCCACGCAGACCGTGGCTGCACGCACACAGCTCCACCTGACCGCTGGCACAGACCTGTCGGGCTTGCCAGCCTGATCTCCACCGCCGACTGTGTCTCAACAAGTCTCCATGCAGCCAGCGACAGTCCATTTGTCACCGTTGTGGTACCTTTTGTGAGCACTCATTTCTGCAGACACAGGTGCTGCCCCACAAGGACACGCCTGAAAGCATCCTTCCAGCACAGCTCTGCCAAAACCTGGTGGGATCACCACCGGCCCCCAAAACCCCTGCCATGCTGGGAAGCCTTTTTGTAGAACACTCCCCGTCTCTCTGCCTGTTGGCATTTGGGATCAAGCTTTCAAAACCATTACCCATTCCCTCATGCGCACACTCTGCTCCTGATGCTCTTAAGCATCACCTGGCCTTTTGAGATCCAAAAATATCAGGGGGTCTCTTAACATTTCTCAGTGTGACACTGCAGAAGGAAAGAGAGGCAGCAGCTTCCAGAAGGCTCCTGAATCCAGCCAAGAATAGTGCTCACGTTGTTTACAAAGCACAAGGGCATAATTAGGGTAGCATGGAAGCAGGTGTATGGCTTTACTGCTCTCTCCCTTGTAAAAGAAGAGACACTAATTGCAATGGTGTTTCATCAGTAGGTGATGTCTCCTCCTTACTAAGGTACCACACAACAGCACGGAACAACCCCTGGCTGGAATCACAGGGATAGATGGCCAGCCACCAGCTACACTCAGTGATTCCCTACGGTCTGTCGGCATGGTAAGAAATGCCATCCTGACAGCTGCCAGTTTATCAAAATCTGTCTAGTCAGTAACTGAAGCTTTTCTCCCCACTTGCACCTGATACAAAATAGAACTGCAATCCCCAGGCAGACCTCATTGTTTTTAGAGGTGCCAGAGACATCACAGAGATGGTGCTTGTGGGCTGTGACAGGGTGGTTGAACAGGATGGGCATGGCTCACACCAAGAAAAAATACGGGAACTCCAGTCTACCTGGGATAGGAATGGTTTTTGTCACCAAAGCACAAAGACTGGGCAATTTTGATTCAACCAACTGCTCTGTTAACAGTTATTTTGTGAAACCAGGGCAAGGCATTTCACCACTTTAGTCTTCCACCTCTCTTTCCGCAGGGATAGGAAAACATACTGTGGAAAGCAGGAAGGGAAGTATTTTGATTATATCTCCAAACAACCAAAGAAAAGGAACTAATAAAAAGTCTCTCAATAGACACACAAGGTTTGAAATTACTATTCTCCTGAGCTGGACATTCCAGCATCAGCACACACTTGGAAAGTAATACTACATTTACTTGTCTCTGATGGACTGTGCACAACCTAAGGCACAATGAAGAGCAACACTTCCATACCAAGCTGATGAAGCAATCACTGAGAAAGCCAAAAGACACAGTTAACCTCCCCTCTCCATGTTTTCTCCACATCACAACCAACAGATATGCCCATATTTCTCTGTCTTCCTTCAATGGCTACAGTCTTGCCTGTCATGCTGTCACATGTAGCTTTTGACAACATACAGGCTTTTACAATTCAGGTTGGGAATAATTCCCACAGCAATTTATCTCACACAAACACATGCACCCTTCACTCATGCTCCTGGCTTCTCCACTGAAATAGCTGTCCTAGAAAAGCCCAGAAATTGCTGCAAACAGATACAACATGCAAACTGTGGGTTTTCATATGTTATTGTCAGAAACTAACTACAAATTCCGATTGCAGCACTGTTGAGTATGAGATGAACCAGGAATGAGTGTTTGTGCATCTCCAGAATCACACTAGACAGTTCAAACAATAGCTGTCAGGAAGTAAAAATACTCAGATTTCCAATACAACCTTCACAAAAAAAAGCCAAACCTGCTGCTTGCGTGGGTGACAGAAGCGAGGAAGGCACCACTCCCTTCATTTGCAGGCTCAGTCATTGCTTCAGTGCTATTAGCTTTGAGATCTATAGGTGAGTTACCTGCCAGCACAAGGTGACTCCTATAATTCTCTGTATACTCTCATACTGCAGACCTCCCCCCAGCTGTGATGCTTTAGATGCTTTAAAGTTCTCTGAGATATCTTATATCCTAATGGTGCAACACAGTCCCAAAAATCTCTAACAACAGGCGCAGCTTAGCTGAACAATCTGCCATCCCCAGAAGTCGCTATGTGTCCTGACACGCAAGAACAGATTCTGGGGCGGAAATCTAGGAAGGAGGAATAAACAATCAAAACAATGCCCGAGGGGGACACAATCTGCGGAAAGGGACAGAAGAAGCTTTGTTCTAGGGGAGACACCATAGCTGAGATTTTCATTCTGCCTTCTATAAAAATAGAGAAGACCACCTGAAACCTGACTTCACTTCATTGCTTCCCATGGGCGTCAAAGCATGGGTTCAGGACATAAGGGTCATTTGACCAGAACTCCAGAGCAATCTCCTCCACCCCAACCAGGACACGATAATGCTGCAGAACAGGGCAAGTGAGTCCTGGAGGGCCATCACCAAGCTGCAGAAGTCAGAAGAGAGAGCTACCTGCAATACCTGTGTCAGCTACGCAGACACCACTCACCCACAGCATTTTCAGCTTCAGCAGGCTGAGGAAAGGATTTAATTGGGAGAAATAAAGCAACTTGTGAGATTTTGTTACCATGGAGGTGAGAAAGTTCCTGCCAGATCCCAGAGGAGCAGGAACAATCCCTGCATATCAGTAAAGCATATCATAAAGGTCCCTGTAGAAAAAGCCCCAAAGAACAGGAGAAATCCCACCGGCAGGAGTAACGTTGTCACCATGGTGGTCTAAGGATACAGAAAAGGCAAGACGTGTAAAGCAGTGATATTGCTTATTAAAGCAATTGAATCTGGGTTGACAAAGGAATTTCTCTTTGCAGTGGTAACGATCTTTGTGCTCCTTTGCGAGGATTTTGCTCCCACCTGTACATTAGAAGGAATAGTGAAACCCAAGTGCTTTGTTTTTCCTTTTTCTTCAAGGGGCCAAAGCTGTCCTCAGGAGTGAAAACAAGAGCTATAGGAAGCCAGCGAAAAGCCATCAACAAGATGAAAGACCTGACGGCTCTCCCAGAAGAGAGCCCCGCGCAGCCTGCTCTAGGGGGGGCCCGGGGAAAGCGGAGGGAGGCCACAAGCTGGATCGGAGCATGAAAGCCCCGGGGCGAGCTCAGCAGAGAGAGGCATCGGTGGGACCCCGGGGAGCGGGGCTGCCTGCACCGTCCAAGAAAACATGTCGGCCACCCTCTTTCTTCTGGCGGCCGGCGGGCAGGGCTGTGCCGCGCCGTGCCGCGCCGGCGGGAGGTGTGGTCCCCGCGCCGCCGCGCCAGCCACCGGCCCCGCCGCACCTGATGCGGCAAGGCAGGGGAACGGCTCGGGATGCGGCGGGGGCAGCGAGCGCGGGGTACGCCCTGCGGGCCAGCCCAGGCGTTCGCCGGGCCGCGCCCCCGCCCGCGCTCCCGGCCCCGCCGCGCAGCGGGAACGGCCGCCCGCGGCAGCCCGCTCCCCGCCGGCGCCCCCGGCCCCGCTCGCACGATGGGCTGGGCGGACCGGTCTGCGCCCGGGCGGGTCACCGCACCCTCCCGGCGAGCCGGCTCTGCGGGAGGGGGGCCGCCCGAGCCGCTGCCGGGTTGCTCCAGGCGGGGACGCGGGCAGTGCCCGGGGAGCGGGTGCCGCCGGAGCAGCTCCAGCCAGGGCTCAGCCCGCCGGGGCGCGGCTGTGCCCAGCCCGGGCTCACCGGCGGCGCCGGGACACCTGCGCAGGCGGCGGGCCGGGCCGCGGCTCTTTGTCTGCGCGCCGCCGCCGCCGCCCCGGTCCGGTCCGGCCCGCGGCGCCGGGCACCGGCACCGCGCTCCCCGGCCGCCCCGGGCACCGCCGCCCGCCCCGCGCTCCCCGCCCGCCGCCGGCAGCGGCCCCCCGCACAGCCCGCCCCGCGGCGCCCACCGTGATGCGCGGGATGTTCTTCTTGCCCTGGTACGACATGGCGCCGCCCGCCCCGACCCGCCGCCGCCGCCTGCGCTGCCCTCCGCGCCGGCTCCGCACAAAGGCGAGCCCGAGCCCGCGCCCGCCGTGCCAGCCGCCACCGGGGACGGCCGCCCGCCCCGCCCCGCCCCGCCCACGGCGCCGCCCGCGGCCGCCAGGGGGCGCTCCGCCACCGGGTACCGGGCACCGCTGCCCCCGCAACGGGTATCGGGTGCCGGGCACCGCTCCCCACGCAACGGGTATCCCGTACTGCGCTCCGGGCACCGCTCCCCGTGCACCCGGTATCGGGTACCGGGCACCGCGCACCGCTCCCCGTGCACCCGGTATCCCGTACTGGGCTCCGGACACCGCTCCCCGCGCAAAGGGTATCAGGTACTGGGCTCCAGACACCACTTCCCCGCGCAACGGGTATCCCGTACTGGGCACCACGCACCACTCCCCGCGCAACGGGTATCCCGTACTGCGCTGCGGGCACCGCTCCCCGTGCACCCGGTATCGGGTACCGGGCACCGCGCACCGCTCCCCGTGCACCCGGTATCCCGTACTGGGCTCCGGACACCGCTCCCCGCGCAAAGGGTATCGGGTACTGCGCTCCGGACACCACTCCCCGTGCACCGGGTATCGGGTACCGGGCACCACGCACCGCTCCCTGCGCAACAGGTATCCCATACTGCGCTCTGGGCACCACTGCCCGCGCACCGGGTATTGGGTACTGGGCTCCGGGCACCGTTCCCCACACACCGGATATCCTGTACCGGGCGCCACACACTGCTCCCCGCACACAACGCCCCCCCCCGTGCAGTGAGCGGGGGTTGCCACCCTCTGCCAGGCACCCAGCATCACCCACCAGGCAGCTGGCCCCGGGCAGAGCCCAGCCTCCAGGCCCATGCCCCTCTGTCAGGGAAGCCCTGGGCTTGGGGTGGCTGTGGAGGAGCCCCAGTCTGCACCCCAGTCCAGCCTACAGAGAGGGCAACCAGGGGAGCAAGCCACAAACAGGGGTCTTTTAAGCTGAAACTTTTCCATGTAATATTAGTGAGTAAAAATGAAAGAGATTTCTAAAAGAATGGATATTTCGGTACTGCTGGAGCGCATCTGGATCACCTTAAACTTTCCTGCACAAGCACAAGAACTGGAAACATTTAAAAAAAATAAAATGCCCTACGCATCTGGCTCCGTGTCCTGTGTAAACACTACAAGTGCTGGCAGTGCTAAGGACTGCTGTATTTATTTCCTCAGCTGTGATCTTGGTAGGAAGGTTTAAACTGTGGAATTGGTTACAAGTATTCAGCATGTGCTGAGACAGATGATGCTGGGCCTGGGACCCCCACTGACAGCCAGGACTGGGCCAGCTGGAGTTGTGCTGTGATGGGAAGAACTTGTCTGCCCTCTCCTGTCTGACGCGATCCACGATGCTGCCGGCAGGTCCACTGCCCTGCAGAGCCATGGCCAGGCCTGAATCTCTCTTTCTCTCCCAGGCCACCTGTGACGCCTCTCATGTGCAGAGCCCTGAACACCATCAGCGAGACCTCCTTACAGGTCCTGCTGCCAGCTAGCAGCTAATGGTGTGTCCTCCGCTACCCGAATCTTACAGCCACACCTGGCACAGGCATTGCTGTAAATCTGATTTCTAGCTCCTGCTAGAAAAACAAGCCATCTGACCTGGATGATCAACACCCAACTCTCCCTTCAGTTTGCTTTCCGAATTAGAACCTAACTATGGTTTGCAATGGCTGCAGCGGCCCAAAGAGCACCCTGCCCAGCACTGCACGCACGAACAAAGCAATCTTCGTAACACAACCCTTGATGCTGCAGCCAACTTTGACTGCTACAAAGCTCTGGGGAAGTGGGTGATCGCAGTGCAGACTGTCTGGAGCACGTACTCTGCTGCTGGGGTTCAGTGGAGGGTCACACTCAATAGTGTTAATTACATGTTCTCCTTGCTGAAGGGTTTAAGCACATAGGTTGGTATGGCAGCCCTCCATTACCACAAACTTTGATGTCTCCACTAGCTCAGTAACCCAGCCCAAAGCTTTTATTACTCACTGAGTCTGTTATTCTGTGTGTGCTTCCGCTGAAGCTCTTAGAAAGTTTTACTGGATACATATTTATTCTAAACCAAAAAGGCTTTCACCAGCTTAAAGTGAAAGTCAGCAGCTTCTCAATAACCTACTTATTACTGCCAGGACTAGGAGGGCATCTGCATGGGCTGCTTGGCCCAGCTGGACCACTGCCTCCTGCCTCCGTTCCTGTAGCTCCCCTGCTGCTGCCTGCGAGCTGGTGCACCCCAGCACTCGGCCGGAGACAAGCTGAAAGCCTTCCCCCTCCCTGGTGGGCCCATAGGCAGGGAGGTGTCTGCAAGCACCAGGAAAGGAACAGGAAGCAGTGCTGTACCGGAGCCTCAGCAACCAGGGAGGGTGTGAGGAAGAGATAAGGTACCAGACCGTACTGTTCTTGCCACGATGCTTCAAGAAGAGGTCCTGGTCTCTACCGAAATTAGACTGGCTGGGGCTGGACGTGAGAAAGACCCTTGACCCCTATTGCCAAACCTCCTGACATGTCACTCGCCCACTTTCCAGAAAGTTAAAAGTAGTCCTATGCTGGGTGCTACCATGTTACCTTGTCTGGAGTAGCAGTTAATTAGTTAATAATAGATAAATGACTCTTCAGACAGATGCTGCTAACTTGAGCACTTGGACAGTTTCAAGAGCCAAGCTTGCATCAGCCCCCTGGATGCTGGCCAACCACGGTGACTTCAGACCCTTCTTTTGAAGAGATGTGCTTTCCTCCTGGTTGCTATGTGATACTCACACAAATACACAGTAAAACATGCTGCCCTGGGCCCAGAACATTCAAAATGGAAAAAGATTTTTTTCTTCCATAGGACCTCTCCCAGGTGCAGTCAGCGAGGTGTTAGTCACATGCTTCAAAACAAGCAGCATGGTCAATTTGAAAGTTATTTAAAAATGGCAATACTCTTACAGCTCATAACCTCCTTGGAAACACCTACAGGGATAACATGGCACTAGATATTTGTTAATAGCCACAGAGTAGAAGGCACACGCTGCTGCAAGGACTTTGTCACCAAACCAAACCCAGCTCTGACTGTGGTCTGCCAATGCTCAGCAGCCAGGCTCAACACCTATCTGTAAAGACCAGGATGCTGCTGACCCAGCAGATCCCACCAGCCCTACACGTCTGTGATCAACGGCTCTTGCAGATAGGCGCAACCAAGGGACAGTGAATATAACCAGTCATGGAATAATCAGGGCTCAAATGTCATAATGTTCAGCAGACCTGTCGGGACAGCCCATCCCCATGCATGCAGTCTCCTCCTCCCCATAAGTATTCTCTGCATAAAACCATCCCCTCTTCTCTCCTAGCAGATGAGTTATCAGGGGCTGAACTACCTTGGGGCACAGTGAAACCAAGGGACAGAAACACCACAGCTGGTGCACCCTCTCCAGATGGAACCTCTGGCAGGACACGGTATCTCAAGAGGCTGGTCACACAGTCCTACCCCAGCGCATGAGGAACCTCCACCACACATGAACTTCAGAGAAGCTTTTCTTGTGCTTGTGCATGCCATCCCTGGAGGACGGGGGTTGCTGACCCAGAGCTGTGGCTCTCCCTCCACACTCTTTGACCCCTTCCCATTGAGATCCATGGGGTCACCCTTACTTCTGTGGGAGAGTGCAACTCCAAGTGATGAGTGCTCACAAGCGTTTGACAATCATGATATCTGGTGCTGTTGGCTCCAGCTCTCCCAATCTCTGATGTTCAACTTGAGAGCCAGAGCTGGAGGAAACTGGGAAGAGAGCCCACTGGCTCTGTTACTGAGAAACACTCAAAACTACACTGGCTTTCGCACCATTCCCACCATCCACACCATCTCCCAGAGGCAGCATGGAGCTCTGCAGCCCTTCAAACTCCCACTCTGCAGCAGACATGAATGGGAAGGAATCTGAAACTCAGCTGCTTGTGCTGGACACACGTGAGGTCTGCCAGGAGGCAGCAGGAGACACGCGTTGTACAAGGCAGGTGGCAGGCAGTGACACAAGTTTTTCCGCAGTGGAGAAACTCTGCTTAGTTTTCTCCTGGCTAGAATTGAGGCTTTGGCAGTGGAAACAAGGTGGGAAATCAGCAGATGTATGGCCTGAAACAAACTAAACTTCTAGGTCAGCATTTAATGTTTTCAAGGAACCATTATGTTAAAAGCAGTAAGGTGTTACTGCCACTCCAGCTGGATTACTGCATGATTTCAATCACCTGCCCAAATTGACATTAGGGTGGGTAGTTGTTCAAGCCAAAATTTATTTGCAGCCTTCTTAAGGACTAAAGTCAGAGCAATTTCAGGACCATTCCTTTCTTTCTCCTTTGGACTGAGGTGACAGGTGATGCCACCTACAAAATCCTTGTCCGAGATTGATGCTTCACGGAACGTAACAAAGGCTCTGGAAAAACACAAGTCCCCAGAAGGGATCGTCCTTGACTGTCAGGAGCCCACAGCAACTGCAGCGTGGCCAGAGCAAACGCAGAGACAATGTCTCTATCAAAATACCAGCTTCCACCCTGTGGCTTTGGGACACCTTGAGTTTTGCGGACTACCCTACACTGTCCACACGAAGCGACTAAGAACTGGCCTAACACCAGAGTGCTTTAGTCTGCTGTACAAGACTCCTAACTTCCACCTACGCTGAAGTGTGACAGTGGCCAGAGAGGGAGAGGAAGGTGGGAAGGGGCAGCTGGTGGTGTTGACACAGCATTCATCATAGGCTTGTGCTACCAGTTGCAGCTGAGAGGCCCAGCACTCAACAGGCTTCGTGAGCGACCAGATCCCTCATTTCTCTGGAGCAAGCCCACCTCTGGATAGCCGGTGTTCGGAGGCACAATGGGGACTCAGCTCTAGGAAGCATGCCCTGCCCCTGCCTGCTCCAAGCCTGCTGCAGGTAAGGGATTCAAGACCACCACCCCAATACTGCTTCTCCCAGGACATCTGCCTGCAGGCAGGGCTCATTCCTACAGACTGTGAGCAGCCCCCTGACAGAGCAATTAAATGGACACCCAATGCATAACTACGTTTCAGCTGGAAAAGCCAGCCAAGTTTTAGTTACTTACTCTTAAAAGAAAAGAGAAAAAAAAAAAAAGAAGAAAAGAAAAATAAGAAAGGAAAAAAAAAAAAGAGCACCTTGAATTTCTGTTGGATGGTGACAAAAACTTACATTTCAAAAATATCTAATAACAGCAGGACCTAACTGCTGCCTTCAAAAGAGATGTGAACTCCTGGGCATGGACATACTTATGTGGCTAACTGCCTGTGGGAACACAGTTGGTAACCTCATGCCTACATCGCTCAGGACCCAGCCGTGCTGGCGCAAGCCTGCCTTCGGCTCCCGACTGCCTCTCCTTGAGACAAGAGGACATTGGTGCTTCTGAAGAGCACTGCAGGGCCTCTGAGAGCTAACCAACCCCAGACTGCAACAGACTGACCCAAACCAGCACCAAAGCAGGGGAGTCTCGCCCCTGGAGAACAGCTCCTGCACCCTGCATGCACGCAGAGAAGTTGTCCAGGCAAGGGACAAGATGTTTCTTCTCTTTGCCAGAAATAAATGAGGTTGAAACCAAACATGTCAAATGGAATATGCGAATATGTGTACACGAGTGACTGCTGCTTCAAGGCCAATTAATTCATTTACAGCCTGATCCTGCGGAGCAACGAAGTGCCCTTGATTTGGGTGGCTCAACAAGTGCTTCTCCTTTCCTGGCACTGGGTCTGCTCAGCGACCCGCAGGAGGCGGAGGCTGGGAGGGAGCTGCCAGCCGCAGAGGCTGGCCCAGCGGGCTGTGGGACTGGGTACCGCCAAGACCCCTGTCCCTCTGCTCAGCAGCGCTGCCAGTGTCAGCAGCGACCAGATGAGAGGTTTCACCCCTGCCAGCTTGGGTGGATAGCACCTCTCTTCCGTTCCTCCCTTCAAAGGCACGATGCAAATGCGGAGAGCCCAGCAGAGCGGCACGTATGCCTCAGTTTTGTCATTGATTAGGTACATTAATGATTCCCTGCCTTTCTCTCACACTCCCCCTGACCCAAGCCCCCGGGTTTCTGCTCCTCAGTTCCCTTCCCAGCCGATATCTTCCTCCTCTGCGCTGCTTGCCTCACAAGCCTCAGAAGAGCCAACCTAGGCTGAAAAGCAGAACTGAGCTGAGGACACGCAGCAGCGGTCCCGGGGCGAGGCTTGCTGGGAGCCAGCGCAGGCACCCGGGGGATGTCGAATCGCCCTCCTCTCCCGGAGCAGGCAGAAGAGGTGGCCTCTGTTGGGGCAGGGGGTCCCCAAACCCGCAGCTGCAGGGTTAGCATGAAGGGAGCCACTCTCCCCCCAGGCAGGCTGGTAGCGGGAACCGCTGCCTCCCAGGGGGGCTGAAGCTGCTCCCCCCTGCAGCCCCCAGCCCCACCGCAGGCCCTGCAGGATGAGCTGCGGGAAGGACGTGGTGCTCCCGGCAGCCGGGAGCTGGGAAGGAAGGTCTGGGGAAACCATGCAGGCCAGAGGGGAGCAGAAAGCTCACCACAGAAATTACACCAGAAAAAAACGGCAGGGGAGAGAAATGCAGGAGCAAGAAGATGGCGGCGCTGGGCTCGCAGAACTCAAGGGTACGTGGCAGCAAAAACTGAATCTGTGAGTAGCCTCGGGTGCTCAAGGGCTTAAAGCCCGAGTGCAGAAGTAGGGTCCAAATTAAAGCAGCAGTATGGTAAACAAGCAGACGTAGCGGAGCATACAGCCAGGCTTGCAGGAAAAAATGAGGGGTGCCCCGAGATACTTTTCATCCCCACTCAGGAGAACTGTTCTTCCCCCTGTCTGGCCCCCAGCCTGGCAGAGACGCCCGGTGCCAGCAGCGCAGGGCCAGTGATGGGGCTCCTGCCACAGGATGTCACCAGAGCACAGGGCCAGGCCCTCTGGGACCCGCTGCTGGAGGGTGCCGCCACCACCCTCCCTGTCCCTCCCTGCAGCCCTTCTCCCACCCCACAGCCCGAGTCCCACGGACACGAGACACCCAACGTGGACAGGATCCTCCCAGGAACGCTAAGACGAGGAGGCTCTGGGCCAAGCAGGTGGCGATCCGGGGCTCAGAAATAACTCTTCAGTCCTCAGCCGCGAGCAGAGGCCGGGCTGCAGGCTGCTGTGCTTTTGTGGCAAGGAGCCCCCTGAAAAAAGAAAGTCCAGGGACAGCAAGACCTCGCTGCATCCCTTGTGGGAGGTCTGATACCCCAGCCAGCAGAGACAGGGGGGCACACAGGCACCCCTTCTCTAATTGGCGAAAGCCAGGGTAACGAGAGCTCCCCGCTCCACAGGCATCTCTAAAAGTGAAGGTACCTGGCTGTTGTTGACTCCCACCAGCAGGCTGGCTCAGCTCACTGGAAGCATCATCTATTTTACATCCCAGAGAAAAACAGATGCTGTAAACCACAGAAGGACCCAAACCCTACCCACGAACAGATCCAGACTCGTGCCACGTGCAGGGTAAGTGCAGCTGCGACGGTGGCACAGCTCTTCTCCCACATGGGATCAGAGCATGTGCTGCATCAGTTGATGGTAGCTCAGTCCCTTCTGCCTCACTCCCCACTCCCTCACACATCAGTCTGACATGATGGGAAGGTTTGAGCCAAATTCAGATCCTTCCTCACTTCTTTAACACGTATGTTGAGAAACAGGATTTTTACTAGGTTCAGCTATTTCACCATGATGTGAAAGGCGCTACCTGTTGCTTCCTTTCTCCACTGACACAGAACTTCTGTGAAGCTTTTTTGTGCAATTTGAACTCACTTTACCCCTCCTAGCAAAACCATAGGCACTGTGACCCACTCTCTGTGCAACATGTGGCGGCCTGCAGGCGGCTCTCTGGGGATGACTGCCAGCAGCTACCCAAGCATTTCCAGGCACACCAGCTACCCACACCACTGGACCATGGCTGGGACAGGGTCTTGGCAGGTGCCCAAGCAAACAACAAGGATCTTGGGTCACTACTGTGACACAGCAGACATCCCTGTGCATCCACAACAGGCACAGGGATGCCTTAAAGCTCTCCCTGGAGTGCTACCCCAGAGTCCTGTGATAGTCACAGGCACCAGCAAAGCAGGACACTATTAGCAATCACAGCTGCTGTAAGCAAAACAAGGACAGTGTGCCTGGCTGCTTTGTCATCTCACAATCTTTAATCCAATGTCAGTGTTCTTGAGGCCCGACCCATAGCAGCATGGCTGGGGATGCAGGCTTTCATGGCACAAGCTGACAAACCTGTTCTTTAGGACACATCCCGCAGCCTCCACAACCACACCTGCAGCCACACCAGCACCCGGGATGGGGCACCGAGGTATCTGGATGTTGTGCTGCCTGTAGCAATGGGGACAACGGCACCCAGCACCGACCCACTGGGGATGCCTGCTCCCGCTGCAGGCAGCTGCGTCCCTCCCTCCTTCCTGCTGCGCCTGGGCTAGAGGAGATCGCTCACCCCAAAACATCACCCAGGTGAAACACTAATGCCAAGCCTGGAGGGAGATGTCTTCCACTTCACACTTAGCTCCCTGCAGGGGGTGAGCTTTGGCTACGCAAGAGCACCTGGATTTCTGCTGAAATAACTCAATTCCCTCAGAGCGTGGATGGGCCAGCCTGAGCCTGTGAAATACAGGCACCCGTCTCACCCCCTCTAACGAGCGCGTGGAGCAAGGACTGGAAAGGTCTGAGCTCTCTGCTCAGCATCACTTCTTTCCCCCCCTCAACTGAATGGAAACGCCCATTACAGGATCCAAATCCGTGTGTTGTAAAATGGAGCTCGGCCGTTCCCAGCAGAGCAATGGGAAAGATGCTGCTGGATCCAACCCACAGCTGAGAGCCAGACCAGCTGAACAAGCCAAGGTCCAGCTATACTTTCCAGCTTCTCAGCCCTGTCTCCAGGAAGGCTGCCGGCATGTTTGTTTTTTGTTTCTTCCTCCCATTTCCTCCAGCCATCCATAGCAACTGCTCCCCAGCAGAAAAATCAACCTCCTCCGCCTTCCACCTCTTCACAGGGGTGACGATGGAAGGGGTCCATGCAGGGAAAGCTTTTGCGAAGTAAAGCAACAGAGCAAACGCAGTTCTAGTGGTCTCTGCCATGGTTTTCCTAGGGATTAGGGCTAACTGTCAGTGGCCAGCTTTGCGCTCACCCAGACCATCTCTGAAGAGCAGGCCACACATATGAAATAACTTTTCTGGGTCTCCTCAAAAAACCTCCTTGTTTTGATGCCATTTGCAATGGCTTCTACATTTTAGTCTTTCTCTAGGTCTGTTTGCTTGTACTTTTCAGAGCTGAATCTCTTTTTGTCATTCCCAGCTTGTGCCTCTGAGTCCCCAAGACCACATGGGGATTGTTCCTCCCCAGCTGGCATTCACAACATCACTGTCATTGCACACATGCTGTAGCTCTCCTTCCAGGTCACTAGTGATACTGGAGAAGAGTTGCTTCTAACAGAGATGCATACAGCTTCCCACTAAACCATTCATACACCCTCCCTTTAAGCCCTGTACAACTTTCCTATGGAGCTGTATCCGCCTAGTCAGTTTGCAAGTTCACGCTGCGGTGCTGGCAGCCCAGCTGACAGGGTGTGCACAGGGTCAGGCCATTTCGAGGTCCCTTCCCTTCACACACGAGAGCTCAGCTTCTTCCAGGCTGCCTTGATCCCCGTGTCAGGCATGGAGGGTGCCAGCAGCCCCCACCAGCCCAACTGCTGTGGGACTTCGTCTGCCCTGGCGGGACTGCAAGCAAAACCTTTCGGCAAAAGCAAAGTGGCCTGAGAGCCTAACAAGCACCCTGCTCACCCTGCCCGGGGTGAGGCTGCTGCTGGGCTCGCGGCACAAGAAGAGCAGAGCAGCACAGCAGCTGAGTGACACCGAAAAGCTGCTGAGCCACAGTCCTGGGACTCCGCTGAATCCTCCTGGAAGACCCGTGTCTTGGCAGCTGCCTGTCTGCCGGAGAGACACTGTCCGTTAGGAAACAAAAGCCCCCAAAAGCCTCGTCTACCTTGCCGGTGGCACGCCTGGCACATATTGGAGACAAACACGCCTCCCAGCCAGTGGGCAGGCAGAGCTGTGGTTTTTCTGGCCTGTTGGAGGTACTGACATCTTAGATAAAAAGGAAAGAAGAGGATTATTTTGGACAGAGCCAACTATTTTGCTGCAGCCAAACCACAATGTTTCATTTCAATTTAAACCTACTGAAGTTTGTGTTTGACACTTTCAACTATGTTCATAAAAAATGCTTAGAGAGTTTCCAACACAACAAAGCCTCTTCCAAGTAAGAAAGTAGCGAGTCTTGCCTTGCAAATCTCAAAATGTTTAGCTGCTTCTCAGAATTTGTCATTGTTTTCCTTTCTTTCCTAAAATGGGCATCTCAAAAGTCACACAAATCTGTGAGAACAAACAAGAAAAGTCCACGTGGCTCATGTAGTTTGTTTGGCTCCCAAAGGATGTTTGTTGGCGGAATGCTGCCTGCCAGGAGGCTCCCTGTGACACCTCCATGGCACCTCTGTCAGGACCACAGACACCTGGGAACCAGCCCTTCGTTTCTGCACCTCACCCTAAAGCCAGCAGCTTGGCAGGGACAGAGGTCCCTCGTACCCTGCTGGGCTTCATCGGCCAGAACCACTTCAAAGAAGAGAAGCTGCTGCATCACCAATGCTGTGTCCTGCTGCAGGTGTTTTTCTTGTGGCATCTCCCACCAGAGCACTGCACAAGCCCACTGCTGGTCAGTGGTCAAGGGAGAAGCAATCTCAGCTACTCTGGAAGTTACTCATGAAAACAGACTTTTCCTGATGCGGCAGCAGGTGCAGGTTTTGCTGTGTTTTCTGATAACCTCAGAAAAAATATACAGTATTAAAAGAAGCATCACCTCTCCTACCTGCTGCAATGGGCTATTGCTAGAGCATCTTGTATATGGTGTACTTCATGGCATGCTTGGTGATGCCCCGTTGCTCCCATAAAATGTGCCATGGCTAGGATCTATTATTAGTTGTGAAATGTGGAGAAAAAAAATATCAGTCTTTTTATTTTAAATAAAGTCTTTTGGGGTATCACTTTGCAAAGGTAAAGAGCATTATAAACCATATATCATGGATATAAAAAGAACTCCTTGCCCTGCACATGAGCCTCTCCTAAACCACCAGGCCAGAATCCCTCTAAATGGTGCGCGTCCTGGGGTCACAACACAAAAGAAAGGCACCAGCAGAAATACTCATCTTGCAGGTCACGCCAGCCAGCCCACCCAGTGCCTCTGCCTTTTCAGAGGAGATCGATCTGCTTCAAGAAGGCTGAGAAAAAGCTGGATCAATGCAGGATTGAGTGATCAGTCAACCCATCTTTTTTTACACCTGGCTGCAAAACCTAGTTTCCTTTCTACATAAGAGTTCCATAAAGACCTACACTCTCCCAGGAAAAGCATGAGGATTTCAAGAACACATCACCCAGAATAACAATCGCAGCATCCTTCCAAAGCCCCAGCAGCGTGAGCTCGGCACGCCGTTGTGGTGCCTTAGGGATTGGGTGGCCAGGTAACCCCGGTGTCTGCCAGCCAGTTCCCTGCTCCGACTGCACCACCCGCAGCACCAGGGCCAGCCAGCTTGCAAAAAGCCTTGACCACCCAGAGCTGAGAACGAGGACAGAAGGAAACCAAGGACTGTTGCCACAAGGTAGCGTGATAAATCAACTATTTCCATGTTAGGGTGAGTTTTTTGTTAAAACGAAAGCTCTTTGCAGCAAGCTGGAACTCTTCAACTGAATCCCTAATTTCTTTAGAAAACTAGCCCTACTGCATAACTCGCATGAAATCTGAGTCTTCTTACGGCGGGTGGGGGGGGGGGCGGCGGTTTATCAAACTTTGCAGTTTTGCATAGCTGCTGGTAATAATCTGTATCCCAGCATGAACAGCCAAAGAACCGACCTCTTATTGTTGTGCTTCAAGGCATCAGATTTCTTAAAAAACACAAACAAGAATGTGTGGGATTTTTTTCAGTAAAGATCAGAGTATTTAGCACCAAACTCCATGAATTATATTACAGGTTTCACTGTTGTATTTGCATTGTGGGTAGTAGTTCAGTGGCTTGGGTTTGTTCCTATTTTAGTAGAAATACCAGAAATAATGTAACTCCAAATCTGTTTCTTAAGAAAAGTAAAACCAAAACAAAAACCTGAGCTCTCTGCTGAATGGGGTGATACTGAGTTGATGAATTAATGCTATCAAAATGCTTTATGATCCCTTCCACAAATGCAAGATTTTAATCAGTGCTAAAAGGCAGTGCCCAACTGCAACTTTTAGATCACGCTAACTTCACTGGTAAGAAAAAGACTGCAGTTGGCTTGGTGTTTCTGCTATAAATTATTGGCAATGGAAACAAAAAAGCTGAATGCTGAAGTCATAACACACTTTACAAGTGTCAGAAAAACTAAGAGAGAATCAAGTTAGTTCAAGCTTCCTTCTCCCTTTGAGACAGCCCCGCGTGTCTTTCCAGGGTTTATCACAAACTGAATCTGAGTGGTGTCACACAACTGGACATGGCGAGGCACATGTGACACTGGCTACCGCCAGCAGAAAGCCAAGGACTGCCAAGAAGCAGGTCTTCTGGAAGGGACAGACCCCTCGCCTGCTTTCGCTGCCCAGTAGTTTCCCTCACACGTGGGAGCCCCCTCCTCCTCCTCCTCCTCCCAGCCGCCAGGCTGATGGAGCTGCCCCAGCCTGTGGTGAAGCTGCAATCCCGTACTTGTGGGACCACAGCCAGTTGCCTTGGAAATGACGACTTCACTGCAGAACCACGCAGCAGGACGGGATGAAATGTCTGGGGGTGAGCGTAACCAGCCTAGTGTTCCTGCCTGTGTTACTACTGAACAGGAGGATGGAAAAGCGGGGTCTCTGCATGGCTGAGCAGCAGGGAGGTACATGGAAGAGGCTACCACAGACTTCTGGTTTACTTTCTACCCAGGCACTGAGCACAGAGTGTAAAGCTCCTTCCCTGGCTCCTCAAAGCCACGTTGCCTCTGCAGATGCCCAGTGGTGCAGCTCTCCAATACCTATTCACACGTTAGTAGCCCTCAGTGAACATTTTTACCACAGGAATTCAGAGGGTGTTGTCTGCAACCTACAGAGAAACTCTCTTTGACTTCATTATAGTAAAGTAAGCATTGCAATCCACTCAGGTTAGACAAAAGGCATGGCAGCTCTTGAGGAAAACTGCAGGAAGCTTCACAAGGGTAGAGTCCACACAGGCTATTACTGACAGAAACCTGCACCAAGTTAAATTGCTCTTGTTAAATAAGGTCTCCGCAAATAGTCTAGGTCAGAGCAGAATCTGGCCCCCAACATTGCCCCTCTAAATCTTATGTGTTCTGCAACAACAACCCTTGCTGCAGCAGATCCTCATACCAGGGAAAGCAACCTCCTGCTTTTAGCAAAGAGCACCCGAAAGGTTTGTCTCTTGTTCGGGCAAGTCCTGCACCAGGACTGAGCACCAGGATGTGGCTGAGTCCAGAAAGCCCATCTGCCCGCACAGGCAGGCAGCAGCCTCGGTAGCCAGGGCCTCCTCTAGCAGACACCCCCCGCCCCCACCCCAACAACCGGTCACTCTCCCTGTCCCTGAATCAACTGGCAAAGCTCAAATTCCCACTGATGAAGCAAAGGCACAGCACCTAACTGCTCTTAGCCCTAACCCTCGCTGTAGTGTAACTATGGCTTCCCTGTGCCTGAATGCACAGCTCGGTTTTTGTCCTTCCAATAGACTTTGTGATAAAGCAAAATGAGGTTGAAACATCTACCTGGGCCTGTACTATTACACTGGCAGGTTGTAAGACATCACATTAGCACTGGGCAGTTACACATTGCAGTTGTCTTCCTGTAGAAATGCTGGTGCTTTAATTGTAATTGATGCCATCATTTAAAAAAAAAAAAAAAGGTGTGTTATGTTGGTCTGTTTTACTTCCAAGAAACTGTTCACTGCAAAAATTAGGAGATACATCTGTTGTCTTGTCCGCTGCCCTGTGCACAGGCAAGTTTCTTACTTTCAGCTTTCCCAATAAACAACGTGCTTGGTCAAGGGTAGATGACTTAACCCCCTCTCTCTGTTTCTTAATCTGTGAAATTATTCAAAGAAGTTCGATTCGCCTTGACAAAAGAGCCTTTGTGTGCTCTGAATCTGCAGAGTCCAACAGAAGCAAACTCTCTGTGGCTGTGCAGGCACAGAGCGTGGCTCAGTATGCACGACGGGCATTTCCCATCAGGACCGTCGCACTCTGGGATGTTCCTGGGCTTGAAAGCTGTAGTACCAAGTCATATGATTTCTTCTAGCCATGTATGCACAAGAAAGAACACATCTATGAAGCTTCCCACCTTCTTAGGCAAGACGTGTGCAGATAAAAAGGGTTTGGTTGCTGATGCCTACCAGGTGGAAGGCCTCAGAGGAATAAATCTAGGAGTAGAAACCATCAGGGAAAGAGGAGCTGTTGAAGGAAAACCTCAGCTACAAAACTCCAGAGATAAGGGTCTACACAAGACCTTAAAAGGGAATAAGACTGTTTCAAATTTTTGGTAAGGCTAATAAAGAAAAGCTCATAGCAAAGCCTGCAGACAGGCCATCCTGAGTTTCTGTTTCTTTTCCAACAAGCAGCAGCATAAAATTGCTAATGCAGTGATCAGTTCTGCAGCTGCTATTCAAACCATATGGACGAGGTTGGTACTGATACGAATGTCAATTTTGTTCCTGACTCTGTAAATCGGGCTGTAAAGGAACAAAGCCCAAGAACAGGAACCAAAGTGTGCCAATAAGAAACCAAAATGCAGAGGCTGAAGAAATTAAAATGCAATGAAGAAACCTGAAAGCAACTCACTGCTTAGCTGAAGTTCCTACACAAGATAGCAGACATTAAGGACAGCCTGATGCTTTTCCCCAAAACCAAAACAGGCCAAGCCATTGCACTTCACTGCTTCTGCTCCCATCAGGCTCTAGCTGGTAAGGTTAGTCCTCCAAACCACAAACGTCTGCAGTTTATCAAGGTTTGCACTCTGGATATAAGCTGAGGTTTCTGCAGAACCCCGAGACAACCACACCACTTCTTACTCACTCACTACTTCAGTGATTTTTGCTTCCATTTTTAAAAATGGGCTTTATTAATTTGCCCTGTTCACTGGTGAAAACCAGTGCCCTTAAGATGACTATTTACTAAAAAGTTCAGCCCCAAATGAACTCATTGACCAACAGGCCAGCTTGTGGCCTTACTTTCCTCCTATGTAAATGAGCAACAGGCTTACTGGAATGCCAACTGAGGCACTCACTCAACACTGGTAACTTAATCATCTTTCTGCCAAACTCACGCTGGCGAAACCAGAACCAAGAGAGCAAGCCAGCACCATCTCTGGCAGACGGATCTACGCTGCGGAGCTGGATGAATCTGATTATTACCTTCGATTTGGCATAAATTGAGAAACTTTGTGCCTGACGATACCTTCCGAGATGTCACTTCCAGATCAACGTCATGTCCCTCACTTCTGATTTGTGTCAATGTGAGATAAGGATCAGCCCGGTCTGGAGTAACAACTCCAAGATCCCCCGGGTTTTTTCGGGGCGGGGGGCGACACACTGGTATTCTTTCATACAAGTATAAAACCAGCAACTGTAGTGAACCGAATCAGCCAGTCTAACGCTCAGCCAGACAACTCCCGGTAACCAGTCGGTGAGGTCGACCCGCGCACCGGTGGATGACGGCAAACCTTCCTCCCCGTCGGGAAACGCAGGAGGACCCTGCGGACAGCCGAAGCCGGGGCGCGGAAGCCCACCGCCGGCTCCACAGCGCTGCCCGCGCCGCCTGCGGCTCCTCCGGCACCGGCCCCGGGGCGAGCGGCGGCCGAACCCCGCCCGCGGCCCCGCGGCCCCTCGCCCCGCGGCCGGAGCCGCCCCACCACCGCCCCGCGTCCCGCACCGGCCCCGGCCCCGGCCCCGGCGCCCGCGCCCCCGCCCCGCCCGGCCCCTACCGTGTCGTCCGCGGGGGCCAGGTCCTGGAGCCGCTCCTCCCCGGCGGCGGCGCGGAGCTCTCCGGCGTCCGAGTCGGGGCCAGGGGCCGAGCCGGGCTCGGGGCCGGGGCCGGGGCCGAGCTCGGGGCCGGGGCGGGCGGGCGGCGGGGCGCGGCGCTGCCCAACCCGCAGCGCGCCGAAGTCCAGGGTCTTGCTCTCGAAGGCGCCCTCGACGCTGCAGAAGAGCCCGCCGCGCTTCTGCCGGGGCACCGCCGCCGTGCCGGGCCGCGCCAGGTACACCGGCAGCTCCTCGCCGCCGCGCCGCCCGCCCGCCGCCATGCCCGCCGCGCCGCACCGCGCCGCCGGGACGGGACGGGACGGGGCGGGATGAGGCCGCGGGCGCGGGCGGCTCCGTGCGGGGCGGGGCTGGCGGGGCCTCCTCGGCGGGGCGGGGCGGGCTCGGCGGGGCAGGCAGCCGGGCAGGGCCGGGCCGCGCCGGGCGGGGCGGGGCGGGGCGGGGCGGGCCCGCTCACCGGCGGCGCCTGCGGGAGCAGCGCGGAGCTGGGCTGCGGAGCGCTGGAGGCGGCGCGGCCGGTCGCGTTCAGCTGCCGGCGCGGGGAGAGCGCTCCCGCTCCCGCCCCCGGTCTGGCGGAGCCCGATCCCGGCGCGCCCGGGAGCTGAAGCCCCGAGCGCCGGCTGGGACAAGCCACGCGGGCCCCTCGGCGGCGGGCGGGACACAAGCAGGCGCCTCCCGGCCTGGCCCCCCAGGGCGGCGGATGCCCCGGGGCAGGGCGGGGTGCCGGTGCGCTGCTCCGGCGCCGCCGTCGGCCCCCGAGGGGCTGCCGCGGTGAGATGCCACCAGCCGCGTTCGCCAGCCGCTCGGGGACGGAGAGCGGGGGCTCGGCAGGGAGACCCGGAGAGCGGCTTGCCGCCGCTTGCGCTCAGCAACCGGGCTGGGACGTGAACCCACCGGTGGCTGGCTCGGCACGCTCCTCGGCTTTTGCTCTTGTGGGGAACCGGGTGCTGCCTGCGAACAGGCGTTCGTTCCCAGGCATGAGGCTGCGTGTCATTGCTCTTGGGCCACAGTCCCTGGGTAGGCACTTTGGTCAGGCACGCGCTACAGCGCAATGTCGGCTGCATGAAGGCGTGACTGTTCGCATGCGTGTGCATGCGTGTTCCTGTCACACAAACACCACCAGGAGCAACTGCGCAAGCAAGCTCCACGTATTGGCTGATGGAAGGCGTTGCTCTGAGAACTCCGTTGCAACTTCATTTCAAAAGTACGGGAGGCCTGAAGGGCAGAGGGACAGCAGCCAAAGCTGAGCCTTAAATACGCTAACAGCTATGTAACTGCGTAGCAGCCTGTGAAATCTATCACGCAGCAGTGAAGCTAGAGAGAGTTTTGACTTAAAGTTCTTTTCCCGAGTGCTCATGTCTTTATATAGAACAAGTGTACATGGTACCTGGGCTCAGCATCCTGTCAAGTAATTTCTCACACCACATACTTGTGTTACAAGATGTTGTCAGTTATGCTTCTTCCAACTTTTTTTGTGAAAACAAAGCAGTGCCATTGTCTCTGCCAGTCCTCCGAGGACTGGTGGTTCTCATGGAAAAAATCACATGGAGCCTGACCCATCATGGAGAACAATGACCCTGTGATTATGCCGGGAGAGGGAGTCTGTGGGCACTGGCTGACAGAGGCTTGAAGTTACAAGGGAGGAAACGGTTTGGGATTGTTTCCTTTTGCACTTGGGAAGCAGTCTGCTTTTGTCACTGGACTTGTACCAGTGTCATTAACTCTGTCCCCTTGACCTTGAATTTTTGACTAATTATTCAGGTCTGAAGGGTTAGGAGAAGAGAGGATGCACTAAATGTAAACAAAGTGTGTCAGCAAACTGGGATGAGTTACTTTAACAGCATTGTGTTACACAGCAGAGTAAAACACTGGTCAGTGTCTACCCTTGCTTTCTCTAAAGCGACACCAGAGAGGGTTAAATTTGGTTGTTCTCACAGTCTTGCACAAGCTTTAATATGCAGCTGCCCCAGCTTTGTAGCTTCACAGAATTTACCACCACAGGGTTCGTGCCTGGGCCAGAGCCCCGCTGCTTGCCCGACCAGGGATGCGCACTGGGAGGAGAGCCCTGTGCTTCTGCCTGCATGATGCTTACTGTCATGTTTCAGGTGCAGGGGCAGCAGTGCCTGGCAGCTAACAGAGGAAGTATTCCTTCAAGTAGCCAAAAATGAGTTTGTTTGTTTTACATCCCTCTGTAACTGGATGTTTAGCAGCGAGACCACCAGTACTGTCCAAATAGATGCACACAAAGCAGCTGCCCACCAGGTCTTTACCTTCCTAAGGGACTGCCTTACCCTGAATGAATTTACCCTCCTCCCACTGCAAGTTGGACCCATTGAGCAGAGCCTGAAAACCATCTCAGAGCCAGCTTCTGCCCCTACCAAGGGGAAAAATTCACACATCTGCTGATTTCAGAGCCGGTGGCCAGAATGCTTTAGACAGTGAGCAGAGCCCCTGCCTTCTAGTTGCCGAGTAATAGCACTTGAAGTGAGCCTTTCTTGGGATGAAGCCGCAGACAGCCTCATGGCTTTGTGCACTGACCACAGTGAAGTTAGAGTGAACCCCTTGTTTTGGTTGGGACCTCTCCATATGGTTGTGTAGCTTTATGGGGAATTAAAATTCCTTGGAACAGGGCCTGGCCTTTGTCTGGTTCTGCAAATGTGCAAAAGTTTCAGCGTTGTACTTTA
Source organism: Haliaeetus albicilla (assembly GCF_947461875.1). Lineage (NCBI taxonomy): Eukaryota > Metazoa > Chordata > Aves > Accipitriformes > Accipitridae > Haliaeetus > Haliaeetus albicilla. Next base: position 22,701,485 of record NC_091509.1, read on the forward strand.
ATAGCAATATTTATTCAAATCCTGATTCTGATGTTTATCTTTCCTAGTGCCTTGCTGCATAAATTGTTGCACTGAAGTTATCTGCACCAGTAAAGGAGTATGGAGGCTCTTCTAAGAAGTGAAGGCTTTAAAATCTGACCTTTAATGGAAATTATTATCTGTTTAAAAGACAATCCTTTATTTTATTTCTCAAATTGCCATTGGCTTTTAAGATTCTTTTTTTTGGGTGTTGTACAGCCTGTAGCTCAAGAATACCATGACAACTGAAGTTTGGGTTCAGTGTGTGTTCACTGCAATAGCCTTGCTTTTGAGGCCAGCAGAATGCATTATTTATATTTCTGTATATGTATGTCAGATCAGATTTGAAGCTTTTAATTATACAATGACAAAATGTCTGTCCCCTGTAATTAAGCACATTTTCTTTTCTTTAAATCACATGTTTATATGCTAGTTGACAAAAATGCTGTTGAGGCAAATAGTCATGAGTGGTGCATTTTCAAATCCTGCTGGCAAACCAGATCTTCTCTCTCTTGCCTGTGCAAAGCAGATGAGAGATACAGATCAGGGAGGGGATCCCGCGGAAAGGTTGTCTTCCCAGCCTGAGCCCAGGGAGGATGGACATGGCAGGCATTTGAACTCATGTACTTGGGTGCTACCTACCAGAACCAACATGTCATCCCTGCAGAGCGTTTCCTCAGCTCGAGGACTGTGTTTGTGTCTTGACCCCAGAATGAGAGTGCCTGTCCACTGTGGTTCAGGAGTCTGAGCTGAGCCTGCCAGATGGGCACTGCTGGTCATATCTTGAAAGAAAATAAATAGGCTAGTATTCTGATTTAGGGAACAGAATTTATTTTATGGGAAATTACGTTTTGTAGTGGCAAGCTTCTAATTTACGTCTGACTAGACCATGTCTTTCTAGTTGAGTAAGAACTGTTTTTATTAGGCAGCACTCAGAAATGGAAATCAGTCATGTTACAGGGTGAACCACACTAGTTATGAATGGGGGGAGTGGTGCAGCCTTCTTGGAAATGGTCTTTAGGCAAATCCCTTTCTGCAAAAGGATTAGTTAATAAGATGGGACATAATCACCCTGTCTGGGGTCAGCATTTTCTTATTCTGTGCACTCAGCCCCCATGTTGGTTTCCTTTGTTATTCTCATCGTCTGCTGCCAAAGCACCAGCTGGGTTTCCCATTAGTACCTATGCAGGGGAATCGTGGGCTCCAGACGATGACTGCCCAATCTGCTGAGTAACCAGTGAGAGGCACAACATGCAGTATAACTTTCACAAGCATTTTCTACATGAGGATGCCTACTCACTCAGTGTTATCTTTTAAATGTTTGAAGGGGAATTTAAATTGCCAGCTGAATCATTCAAACACCAAAGGTATCGACAGAGAAGTCATATTAGGTCATCCTGCCTGCTGCTGCCAAGGCTCCGCTGTTCTCTGCTGGGTATTTTCTGATGATTTTGCTAATTCATTTTCCGTTTGTCAGGCCGGCAGGCAGTTTCTTAATTGGAAAAACTCTGCATCCTCTGTTGGCAAACTTCTGTGCTGGTTCCCATTTCCCAGATGCTCTACACAACATCATTCTGTCTATAAGAAAAACAAAAAAGTGAAGCATGTACCAGATTGTGGCTTCTTGCTCACAAAATGTTGCCTGCGCCACTGGAAGTTGCTCACTACACCAGGAGGTTAAGATCTTGTGGCGTTTCCCTTGTCTCACTAACAAGGTGAAATCCACTGACTGTCGCTTTTGTTTTAGACTGCTAGTGAAACAGAATCACAGTACTAAATACTACAGCTGGATTTTATCAAGGAATGGATAATTTCAGGATCAATGGTAAATATCTGGAGTTCTTTAGTCAGGTGATTTTCATGGGCATCTATTGGTAAACAGAAATCACATACCGTGTTTCAAGCATGAGCTGGTAAACTGCCAAGAGGAAGGACCTCCCTCTGTGTATGATACGATAGTGACTTACACGGCGGAGGCACGTGCATGTTCGTGAGACGCCAGAGGCCTCGGGCGCGTGATGGCAGATGCGGCAGGGAGCGGTGCAGGGATCCGGCGCACAGCGCTCACCTGCTGTCAGTTCTTTCCCCTCTGTGGTCTCACGGGCAGCAATCACATCCTCATTTCACCCTCCGTTTCGGTAAACTAAACGCCCTTCATTATTAACATTGAAGCTTTTGTCGTCTGCTGTCTGTGTTAGAAATGACCTGATGTGCTCTCCCGGGTGACTGGTGAGGACATGAGACATGAGGTCACTGCAGACCTGGTTGTGTTTTCCCTTGGCCATGCTGCCCCCCAGCACCCAGGCAGCCCCACGGGGGACACAGCTCACCAGTGGGGCCTGCGGGGCTGGGTCAGCACCTCTTCTCTACAAAACTCCACCTGCGGGGTTTCTGTGCAAAGCCCGCACCAGTGCTGCAGCACTTGCACAGCCGTCTGCAGCCTGCTGAGAAGGGGCTCTCAGCTGCACAGGGACCACGGCTGCGGCTCTGGGTACAGCTCTCCGCGGCTGTCTCTGCACCACCAATGCTCTAGGCCTGTTCCTCGGGCAGCTGAGCACCAGCCAAGCTCCAGACGTCCTCACAGGAGCCAAGCTGACTTTGCGGGAATGGGATGACTTCCAGTGCTTCCTAGTATTGCGTGTCAGCTGATCTTCCCCTTGCATCCCAGAGAAACACAAAGGCTTTGGCAGGAAGAAAGTCCTGCCAGAATTTCACAGTATTTAGTGTTTAGCTTGTTATTCTTGCTTCTTTTCCTGGAGTTACTCAGCCCCTTTAAAGAAAGTTGAGGGGGTGGGAGGGAAGCGTCTCGGGCTCCATAGCTGTGACCACAATGCTCATTAGACTTGGAGAACGTCATGTTACTTGAAGGAAGTAGGCTGTTGACATTAGGTGAGATTTGACCCCCTCCTTCACTAATGCTCACAGGCTCAAGCAAAGGAGAGCTGTGTCCTGAGTGAGGACATTTCCTTCCTTGATGCCAAATCAATACAAAATGGTTTTACACTGGTTTTCCTGTGGGCCTGGAGGCAGCAGATCTTAATTGCGCATGAAAGGGACATAATGACAGCATAACTTTGTTAGCATGATAAATGCACATCTGGTTTCATAGCTTATTTTCTTCTAAGGTCTGTAGGTTCAGCTGGAGAAGCACTGAGAAGCAGCAGGGCAGGGGCAGTGGCAGGTTAATGCTGATTTCTTCATCCCCATCTGCTCCTACAGGGTTTGGTAAAACTGCATCCCTTTATTACATGCATGATAAGTCGCAATGATGAAATTAGACAGAGTTATCTTGTTTCATGCAAAGTTAGAGCTGCCTTCTCTTACTCTGCAGTCCTGATTTACTAGGGTGTCCTGTTTTAGGAGACTGCCAGATAAACAGGATTGTTTTGCTGATTCATTCTTGCAGCAATGTCAGGACAGCCTCCAGCACTGCATTTCATGTGCCTCAGGGAAAGTCAGGCTAAGGACAAACACAGGAGAAAAAGTGAAAGGGCCAAACTTGACAAGAAAATCTGCTTGTCCTACTTACGTTTAGAGGCAGAGGTCAGAGACGGGGGGGGTTCTTTCATTCCCCAAGAAACGGCACATTCATGAAGAGGAGGCAACTGATGAGTCTGCTGCCTCCATCGACCAGGGAAGGCCAGTGGCTGATGCTTCCATCACCATGCTCCAGGTTCTAAACTTTCAGACATAGTAGCTTAGAAGGACAGAATAGACCTTTGTAATCCTCCAGGCTGCTCTGCACATTAAGGGGTTCTCCATCTCAACTCTGTATATCTTTCAGAAAACCATCTGATCTTGATTTGCACTTTTAGTCCTGGGGAGTATGTGACAGACACAATAAGGGCCTAATTCAGAATCCTACCCTTGCTGTTAAAAATGGGCATCCCATATCTCCTCTAAACATGCTCAACTTCAGGTTCCAGCAGTAGACCTCTCATACACATCCATCCATGAGCTTTGGGGGCCTCCTGTATCAAGTATCTGCATCCCTATATTGGCACTTACAGACTGTGATCAAGTTCTGCTTAACCTTCTCTTTGACATGACAACTGTATTGTTGTCCTTGAGAATAAACTACAAGGCATGTTTTCTAGTCCTTTTGCTACAATTGTGGCTGGAGGGGGTGGAAGTTTTGTCATCCTCTGGAAACATAGGCAGTTAGAACTGAAGGCAGCGTGGCAATAGTACAGCCATGATAAATACATCCATATGTACTCCCATGTGATATGTCTGCTTACACACCCAAGCACTAGCATTGTCTTGGCCACAAAGTCATGCTGGGAGCTGATGTTCAGTGATTTAAAATCACTGTTTACCAGAACAGAGTTTCCAGCGCTGACAGGTATATCTTTGTTTCTAGACGTACAAGTTTATGTCACCCTGTGAATGTAGCATTTTGTGTGACTGGTCCCAGCTTTCCATGCTGTGGCCAGTGTGCTGCCCTACCCGCCTGGATGTGCTATGCTGGATGAGATAAGTTAACGGATGAGACTGGAAGGACATACATAGTTTATGTTGTCATAAACTAGAAAAGATGGGAACAGGATGGTTGTCTAACACAGAAACAAAGTTGGGGGCAAACAACCCTTTATATCGGGTACTGGGGAAAGGTTTCACTGCAGGCACAGATGTCATCTGATGGGTTGCTGTACAGCAGGCTGGAGTCTTTCGTGAAATCCTTTATGAAGGTCAAACCACTGCAGAGCTAGAAAGAAAAAACACTTGAGACTGTCAAAAGCCTGTTCAGTATTTCATGTCAAAGCCACAAGGAAAGTGCATTCATAGCATGTTAATTTCTTTTGCAAAATGCTGTTGTATTGTTGGAGGCTATAACTTCTAGCAACACATATAGACTGACCTCAGTGTGCTGTCAGAGTCTGTCATGCTAACAGAGATCACAACTCCAATGAGCAGTTGGAAGTTACAATCTTCTGCGCTGGGTTATTCCAAAAATATTTCTGAAATGGAGTAATGCTTTTTGCTCCCAGATTTGTTTAGTGCTGAGCAAAATCTATGGGAAATTCCAACATTTCAATATGTGGGTTTTTCCTCCTGAAATGAGCTGATAGTCAAAATGTTAACGAATAATAATTGTGGAACAGGAGTTCTGAAAATTTCCCTGTGAGGAATCTAGCCTCTCCTTCCTTCTCCCTCTCCTTGTCCTCTAAGGAAGGACTACTACCTCTTCCTCAATTCCCAAGGACCCTTGTGGTGCTGCAGGCATCACCATCAGATGCAGACTGAGTCAGTCATGAAGTTGTTGGAGACAAAAGGTGCCAGAGATAAACCTCTCACAAGGCAACAGAAGTAATGTTTTTAAGAGGTTCAGAAGTACAGGTTTGGCATCAGTACGAAACCCCAAATATTCTGACCTGGGTAGAGTCTCCATAGCTAGCTGGACCCACTCACACTACTGAGGAGGAACACCTGGTGACCCAGGCAGTTCTGCACATCAGGTAAGCTCCAGGCACCTTGCCTGAAGATGGAGATAGTTCAAGACCAGCCCAGAGATGCAACTCCAAGACTTCCAGGAACTACCAAGTAAACCTGTAGATATCTTCTGTAGGTTGCAGGTCAGTGGGCATTTTCAGGATGAAAGTTTGGGGAAGGGTGAGACTGTAGCCACTGGAAGAGCTGTCTGGCTTGGTGTGGAGTGGACCATTAGGGCCTGGATGAGATGGTTTTACGTAAGAAAACACCCATTCTGGATCAGTTTGAAGCCCAAAATATTCTGCCAGACTTGTGCCAGATTCACTTCAAGAGCAGTCAGCCCATTTCCTCCGAGTTCATGTTCTGCCTCCCTGCCCACTTCTCTTCCTCTCAAAATCAGTCTCCTTCCACCTGTTATGTTTGTTCACTGCTTCCTGGATGACATCATCCAGGATCTTCTCCCAGGCTGTGAAGCCTGGCTTGGCCATTCTCATTCAAGTACTCAATCTTTGGCCTTTGCTGTGATGGCAAATGCTGACTTGCTTTCAAATGGCAGTCTGCTGTTGTGACTCCCTCTTATTCCAGCTTGTCCCAGGGATCACCAGCTACTCCTCTCTGTGCCTGCTTTTATTCCCAGACAGGACTTTTGAGGACTAAGCTGAGATTTCCTTGTTTCCATAGTGTTGCACTTGACCTAATCAACCATTGCGGACCTAAAGTGGTCCTGCCTTCAACCTCCCTGCTTATAGCTTCAGGAGAGTACACTGATGCTCTATAGCAAAAACAGGTGGTGTATCTAGAGATAATTAGTGATTACATGCAGTGATTACATGCCTATAATCAGTAATTAGATGTCAACAGAGTAGAATTGTAGTGGATTTAAAGGTACTATGTTTGTTTGTTTGTTTATATGGTTTCTTGTGACTGTGAGGAAGCAAGTGGTGAAATGTATTTTGGCCAGGCTAGTGAAGTAGGCAGGGCTGCCATTTGTGTGCATTTCCTGTCATGGCCCTCTAACCCATGACATAAGCATCTTAGCTGTGTAAATACCACAGGAACCAGGCTGTGACTGAAAGATTGCTGTCTGCTTGCCTGTCAGTCCATTTGCTATCACTTTGGAGGAAAACCATATGCTCTAAACTGGAGTGACTGATGTCCTGCAGGAACTAGAACCTCTGCTTGCCGTGGCCAGGACTACTTCTTAATTTTCACTAATTCAGATGAAAAATAACTGGGCTGGGAAACAGTTGTTCTCTAATGATGCGTAAAGTTAGACTGTGCTAACTTGGTATCATGGTCCTTATTGTGCTGATAGAGATGAGTCCACTGCTTGCTGTCTAGCAGCAGTCCTGGCTCAGTGTTAGCCACAGTTGAGTCACTGGCAATAGTTCGGCAAAGCCTTACTATCTAAGAGAAAAAAAGAGTTGGCTCTAGCACTGCTTTAGGACTCAGCTTTTCCTTGGTGAGTCATGAGTTTACTAGGATAAACTGTATTTGGAGACAGAAATGACTGGCCAGCGATGTACAGAGCACGTGCAGCAGGCAGTCTTACCAGGCAGCTCATTCCGGCATGATCAGCAGGTGAGAACCAGCCACGGACGAGCGGAATGACGGGCTCCTGGGTGCTGACATGACGTCTCCCTCCAGTGCTGCAGAAGGAACTCATGCCGTCAGGGAAATCCCTGTAGTGATGAGGATGAGGATCTCTCAGGCAGCATGGCCATACTCAGAGGAGTGCCCCAGGCAGCAGACTGGGGAGCATCACTTGCTGTGCATGGGACATGGCAAGGCAGATTGAGAGCTGAAAGCTCCGTCCTGTCACAGTAGCTTAGCTGAAGAGAACTTAATGTACTGAGGTGATGGATACTGAGCAAGGACAGAGCTACAAAGGTCAGAACGCTGCTAGTCCAGAAGAAAGTCTGCAAGTAGTTCTGTTTCTTTCCAAGCCACACCAGGGAGCCATGTGCTAACTGCTAAGGTTTTGTCCTCCATCTGTTTGAAAGCAGGGGTAGGGGGGAAGGAATCATGAGAAAGAGATTTATCCTTGTTGGCCAGAGGATGAACCTAAGTTCTGGCTGAAATCTCTATTTGTTGAAAGAAGACACTGCAGGAGGGAGGTATCTCAATGAAAAGATAAGTTTTGTAGATTTTGCTTAAACTGAAACAGTGTCTTTCTAAGTTTTATGCATCAAAGAGAACAGAAAAAAGGCCCAAACAAAAAGATCCTCAACCATCAGACATGTCACCTTCTGATCAGCTGAAGGTCCTTTAGAAGTTTTCCAAAGCACGTTTTTTGAGGTAAGCAGACAGCTCTGAGGATTAATAATAAGCTATATTTGCTTTCAGCTTTAATATACCTATGTAATTCTAACAAGGTCAGCAATGGCCAAAGCACATTATGAAAATAATTTGCATTCATTTAATTAGCATAGTTCATCTGACAGTTGCAAAGTTTCAGGAGACCAATAAGTGCTACCGGTACAGACAGGAGTCAGTGACAGCAATGCAGAAAAACCTCACTGGAGTCTTCTTGTCCTGTGTGCACAGCTCCAGCTCACCTGCTGCTTTCCAGCCTTGGCACTGGGCTCCCAAGGACGCTGCGGTGCAACACGTGAACCATCAGTACTGTAGTCAGTTCTTGGGTTAGAGAATCACTTACTGTTTTGTAGTTCGCTTGGTTTGGTTTTCCAGCCCAGTGTGTATTACATGCTTGTGCTGCGCAGACAGCACCAAGGCAAAGATGCGATGGGATTGAGGTCTTGGGGCCTCTTGCTGCAGAGGGGTGGTGGCTTGCAGCCGGGCACTGCAGCCTTCATTCTGCCACCTAACCGCTAACAGTTTTGGAAGATTAGTTTAGAGGGGGTAGGGATTATCTGACTTTATGGGATTACCTGACTTTATGGGATTACCATGTTGCACAGACACTAAATTAACATCAATGTTTTGTCTTCATAATACATGCTCATGCACACCTTTGCTCAGGCTGAAGGGGCTTTTCCTAACTTCTGGCTTGGTTCTTTCATCTCAGCTGCTTTTACTTCTAAACCAATGGCTTGTGAGTGCCACACCATGGGCAGACTGCAGTGAAAGGAATTAAACTGACTCATCACACCGCAGGCTTGTTCCTGTTTAATAGGGAGTTGTGCACCACAAAATACCATTGTGCTGAGTGTCACCACTCTATGAATTTTACTAAGTATGAAAAAATAAAGACCAAAGAGAGAGACACCGATGAAAGAGCCAGATGCTTTCTTGCTGGAGAGGCTAGAACCCAGGGTCCAAATTGCAGCATTTTGATTTTGGCCCTTTATAGAGCACGAGTGAGTTGTGAACATCAATGGCTGCGAACTTTGAAAACACGGTGAGGTGTTTTGGACTGGAAAACTGTGATAGGCAGCATATTAGTCATTTCCCTAGGAAAGCATATGAATGTTGTATCTGTTCATGATAAACTTCGAATGTCTGAGCTTGAAATCAGTCTGCACCCCAGATGTGCTAATGCCTTAACTGCAATATAGCTTTCGCTCATCCCATAAAACATACAGTATTGTAAGAATTTCAGACCCATAACCGCCAAATGAACGACTTAGTCTGTGAAGCTAAAATCCTTTTCCTTTTCCCTGTATTTGCCCCATTACTGCAGATTTCTCTTGGTAGAAAAATGGGTAAGAGAGAACATGGCAGGTTACTTTTGCAGTGTGGCCCTTCTGCTTCACTGTGTTTGCCTTTTACCTTCCCACTATTTCTGACATATGCATTGTGATATGGCAGTGAGGACCTGTGTGTGTCACACACACATATGTGCAGGTGGTCAAACAGTTTTATGTACGATATCCATAAGCGACCGTGCATCATTAGAGTATTCACATCCTTCATTCAGTGCCTAGGCTAGCTGATAAAAATCCAAGTAACGGATACCAGAGTGACCTCTGGAAATTTCTGTGTTGAGAATGTAAAAACAGAGGTTTGTCTTTCCTGCCAAGCCGGAATGCTTGAATTCTTTTCACAGCCCCTATCAGTTAAGAAACTGCAACTGTACTGGCTGGTTTACCTGGGGCTTGAAGGCACTTTGGGGAACTGGTCACTTTAAAAGTTCCCTGTTTCATATACAAAGGAATCCAAACTGCTGTAGGTTGTTGTCTTTTTATTATAATACTTGATGGATATTGCCATTCTTATCTTCTTCATTGTCTTCATTCTCTGAAGTTACAGGGAAAGCATAACATGAATGCTTTCTAGCTGTGTCTAAAAAGAAACCTTGTTTGAGAGTGTGTGTTGGTTCTGGACGAAGAGATTTACACAAAGTGCCTTCTGAGCATCACTTCTGGAACTCATAATAGCTCACTTCTGGAACTCATAATAGCTCAGGGGTACTTGAACTCCAGCTCACATAGCTGCCCACTGCTTTTCTCTGGCTTGTCTTACAGATGTGTAATACATGTGCCTTAACCCTGTTAAGGACTGTGTACTTTCTCTGTACTTCCTTTGTTTGAAACTGCAATTCATTTACTTAGACTTGCACAGTAATGGTTTCTAACTCATTAGCATATTTACTCTGAGGATTGCAAAGCACTTTCCAGGACAATGAGAAAAGGACCAGAGAGGTCCAGATTTTCTCTGCAGAGCTTTAACAACAAGGGCAGCTATGGCAGAACCAGAAGTGGAGTGCTGGGGACAGTGTAGGCATCAGCAAGGTATACTGCAACTGAAGAAACATGTCGCTGGGAACGTGGCAAGGAAAGCCCTAAAACATGCTGACTGAGACAATTACAAGATACTATGCTTCTCATCCTGAAAAAATGTTTCATACGGTCTACACTGATGATTAATGCTATTTATGTAGTTTAGAATGTTTCCATGTTTTTAAGTTAAAGATAGTATGACAGCTTGCAAACTCAGGACCTAAGAGTCAATGCTGCTTGTCAGAATGATCATGTAGAATTTGCTCGGGTTTCATTCATAAAAATCATTTTTACGTACCTAATGAAAATGGACTGATTTTCTTGTGTGCTGAGTACTTCCAAATCTGCCATTTGCCCTCCTCCTTTTTCAGTGTACACTCTCCATTAATCCTAAAAAACATACAGTTGTATTCTCTTCATGCCTGGACAGGAGTTCGGATCCCTAACTTGGAAACTGCTGTTGAAAAATGTTGTCTTTTGCCAGTGAAGTTTCTGGAAGGGCAGTAAATTCCCCACTGAGGGGGAAAGGCAGTGCTTTCAGACCTCCTTTGTCTCCAGGAAGTGAAGCTCATTATGTTTCCCCTGGACCACGCAAAGCAGAATAATAATCTTGTTTTGTAAAGTATGTTTTGTGTCAGGTTAACATTACTGAACTTCTGGGATGGCTGAAAACATACAAAGAATGTACAAACAAAAGACTTCCAGTTCCAGAAGCTTCTCCATTCAAATCTCTGAATGCACATAACCTAATTAGGGCTATTATAAAGAAATAAAAATTAATGAGCCACTATTACATGATCCTTACTGCATTTATATCACAGTTTGTTCATAAAGGAAACAGTCTGCTGAAGACCTGAGCCTTTACAGCATCTGGCAGTCAGCAGCGGCTGCTGAGCAGATGTGTAGCTCAGCCAAGGAGACACTCTGACCTGTGGGTATAGTTTCAGTAGAGCCTGAATCAAGACCACAGCAAGAAAGCACACCAAGACTTTCTGCTGTGTCTTTAACAATCGAGAGAAGCATCTTCCCCTCCAAAAAGTACTGATAGGCGGCCTGAGCCAGTTTTGGGTGTAGCTGCTGGATACTGAGTTGAAGCATTTCAGAACAACAGTTCACGCAAAGGATTGCACGTTCTCCAAGCAAGGCGGTTTTCTCTGCAACAGATGTCTTTTGTGGGTGGGTACCAGGCTGCACATTTGCAGTTTAAAGGCATTCTAGAGCAGTTAGATCATCACTGGGTGGCTGACTGCAGGAAGGAAACTGGTGTCTGTCGTGGTCATGAACTCCCTCCCTCTATTGCTGGCTGATTCAAATGTCATCCGTACAGCAGACCACAGCTAATGACCTTCCAGTGCAAAAAGGAGAGAGCAGGCACGGCTCCCCGTATCACTGGCATAAGACATGGTCTGTCCCATTCACTGGTGAGACTGCTAACTTTAACTGATGTTTTTGTTTCTTCTGAATAGAGAAGGCTTTTCATTAACTGCTTTTACTACTTACTATGTTGCATTTCTTTATGATATGAATTGAGCTATCTATTTAGACAATTATTAGGAAACCAATTCCAGAACAATTTTTAGTGATTTGTCTTCCAGTTCCCAATCTCATGTCAGATTTCTAGCATTTCAATCATTTTACAATTGCTAAAGCCAAGCATGGGCAAGTTTTGCCTTTCACAGTTTTGGCAGTTAGTCTTCATATTTCTGCTATGATTTTAATCAAAAAGGTTTTGGTCTGATTTTTATGAGAGTAGCTTAAGATTTCTTTGAGTCTTGTGGTCATATTTTAAAAGGGGTATAGGAGGTGAGTATATTTTTTCCTGTTCCATTATTGGTCTAAATTTGTAAAATCACAGCTTTCCTGTCACATTTTCTGCACTCAAATACTACAATGATAGACACAGACACTTCCCATCTAGGCCTTCACTCCCTGGCTTCAGGGGTCTGCAGCACACCACCACAGGGTTCAGGCAGGAATACTTTACTGTCAATTTTCTACCCACATTCTCTGGACTCGCAGACTAGGCTGTTAGCTCTGTTACACCTCTGTAAATCAGGAGCAACAACACTCACCTAAGCTGTTCCTGCTGGTTTAAGCACGATCAAAATACAGTCTTGTTGGTGACTTGTTCTGCACGCTTGCTGAAACCCACCAACAGCAAAGTACTCAGCTGGTATTAGATGTTCAGCTTCAAACAAGCCTAGGGAGAGGTTAATCACCAGATAATATTCTTGTTCTGGGAAATATTCCAGCCTAAGCTGTTGCAAGGGTTTGTGCTGGTCCAGTTATGCCCTACTTGAGTTTATGCTGAAGATTTTCCTTACTCTGCTTACCGTCTGTCTGGCTCTCTAACCGTTCTTGTATTCTCCTGCCCTCCTCAATCCCACACTTCCTGGCACCTGAAGAGTCAGTGCCCAAGGGCAGCTGAAATTGTCCCAGCCATAACTGGAAGGAGCTCCAGTGCTCTGCTGGGAGGCCTGGGGATGGAGGAATACCCAATAGGAACAAGCCCATTCTCCAAGGTTTGCAAGGCTGTTTGTGGCTGTTGCTGTAGCAACAGTGAAATGCTAACCCGGGAGCAGTCAGCTGTGTCTCTGGCCTTAATAATATGATTTCATGTAGGACATCAGACAAGAATGCAATAACTCAGCAACTCTGCTTTAGGAGTCTAAAGGAAACCAGATGAAGCTATGCAATTTTTTTACAATATCCAGATTCTTTCTGCAAGTCACCTTGTTTTATAAGTAACCATTCTGCCTGAGTCCTCTGAGGATGAGAATCTAATAAATGGGCATATTTGCATGATTTTAAGTTTAGGCTTGGCATGAAAGCTCTGGACGCTCTTTATTCGCAGAACAAACACTGTCTTATAAGCCGAGTGAGATTCACTTACTAAGTCTCAGCTTTTAACCCAGCTTGCCAAGATTCTTCCCAGTAGCTACAGCATGCAATAATCGTCACCCATTCAGTGGCACACACACCTCAAATACCGTACTCTTAGAGATCCCCATCTCATGATTGCTGGCTTTCACTTCAGCGGATTAGTTACCAGGCCCCGAAAACCTGTTTCATACAGCCAGGCAAATGCTGTAATATATTTATTTTAATAATTAAATGCTGATGACTTGCTTTTAATATAAGATGTTCTTTTTTGTTTGATTTTCTCAAAAATTGAGAACGTGTATTAATATACAGTGAATTATAAGCTTGAATGGCCTAAGACTTCCACCTAAAGCATTTTTAAAGTTGATACCTATGTGAATTTTAATCTGTGGACTGTAAAGTATAACATAACAGTCATATGCACAGTTTGAAATTTGAACTTTCTTCTGGCTTGCTATACGTGTTCCATCTAGATAAAAAATTATATGTGATCTATGTAATAGAATTTATAATTACTACAGAGGTCCAACTTCAATTTTCCATAAATATTTCATGAGTAAGTTCCAGGTCAGGATTATCTGCTGAAGACACTCATGGAGCTATTGAATAACAAAGACAGGCAGCCACCTGTGGAAAACCCATCCATAGGAAACATGGTGGCATTTGTCAGTTGAACTGGTATTTATAAATCATTCTGTCACCTGTAGCTAGGTGAGAGTATGGTACATCCTTCCACTGGCCAGATGGTTACTCCACCTGTTATCAGTCAGGATGAGAGCTGCATTAATGTAAGCAGTAAGATTACAATTTTGTGATTCCTCCAGATGAGAGAATACTTTACATGTAAACCACTGCTGCCATATTGCCAGGGCAGAGCTTAGAGCCCTTCTGACACCAAACCTGGTCCGGGTCCAGAGGCAGGATGACCCTTCTCCTCCCAAACCCCTGCGGTATTTAGTGTGGGAGACATGCTCTGGGTGTGCCGCCACACACGAGTCGTGCCAGGCTGGTTTTAGCCTGGGGACGGGCCAGCAGCGATGGCGCGTGGGCACGGCACAGCAGCAGAGTCACCTGAGCACGGCCGGTGGAACCTCCAGGGATGCTGTGTTTGGCACCCAGGGCCGCACCGGGTGGGAGCTGGCAGGTCCCACATGGCAGTCAGCGTCCGTGAGCTGGGAGCAAGCGACCTCAGAGCGCGCGCACAAACGGGGTTTGGCTGCGCAGGGACCCGGGAACATGGGCTTGCTGCAGGTTGCTGGCGCGGTGGCAGGAGGCCTGGCACGTACAAGAGCGACTGGCTTCCTAGCAGTCTAGAGCTCATACGGGCAATTAAGTCAGGCTGGTTGTCAAAGGCAGCATTTTTAACCAGAGGCACTGAAAACCTATTTGACGACTGCATCTTGCCAGATCCCGGGGTTTTGTTATTAATCTCTGCAATTGCCTTACATTTACTTCTGTGGGTAAGAGATGCCTCCAAGGCATAAGTATACTGGTGTACTGGAGTATAAAGTCGAAGAGCTTGCATTTCCTGCTCTTGCTAGGCTCTTTTGGCTCAAACACGGGTGTTTTTCCTGTATCTGAGGCAGTTGAGGAATTCAGGCAATGTACAGCATTAGGGTCCAGGGTACGGCTGGTGTTCAGTTTAGCGATGGCTGTGGAACTCAGTTATTTCTGCATTTTACTAGACAGATTGGTATAGGATAAGGCCAGAAGTAAACAAATGAATTTGCATTAATTTGGGTAAAATGGGAAGCAGGGTGGGTGATTGCGTCTCAGTTAGGACTCTGGACTTAAAGCACCACTGGTTCTAGGTAGGCCCTCCAGTTTCATCTGTGCTGAAGCTGCTTTCTCTCCCAGCCATTATCATGTAGCTAAATCTGGAAGTAACAACTGTCACAGGGACAGGCTGACAGCTTGGATTAAGATTGTTCTTAGGGTTAGGGATCTGGATGGAATAAAAGAGTTGATGACCTTAGTTTATAGATGACCTGTGTTTGGCCCATGCTAATGACAATGGCATCACCTGCTTGGTTGCTGATTGCTTTAGTGCTTGTGTCCCAGGGTTCAAAGATATCAGGTAAGTGCATTGCTAGAGTAAATACCAAGGTCCAGTTTTGTGGGATTTGTAGATCTTGGTGTATGATTTGTTGTATGACTGACTGGGATAGAATCAGGCACAAAGTAGCAGGAATAATGAGTTTTCATCTGCTCCGAGGTCAGGAGTTAATAAGATAGGACCATACTGGGATTAGTATTGTGGTTAATATCAAGGTTCATGTTTGGAGGTGCTGAAGATCTGACTTTTTTATTGGTTCTTACAGGGTCCCCTGTTTAAGTTGAGAAACATGCGACTGACTGACTGATGGTTGGTTTGCCCTCCAGGAAGTCCCTGTCGCTGAGGTGCCTGCTTGGGTGCCACTGTTGTCTGTGTCTCTGAGCATGCATGCCAGACTCTTCTAGACCTTTTCCAGCACTGCTATCCTCTTTTCAAGATCTGCAGCAGACCAGAACTCCATGCAGCACTCCAAGACACAAATGAGCAAAAGGTTGGTACAGTTACATTTTCCAGTCTCTGTTCCTTCCCTAGTTATCCCTAACATGGCATTTGGTTGTTGAGCACTGATCTGCAAGATCCCTCCCTCGGCTGGTAGTGCCTCTCAGAAATGGTAAGTGTCAGTTTATAATTAGGGAGTCTGTAATCCATAGATTAGTGGCTCCATGCTCTAAAGTCTCCATCTGTTGTACACACTGAAATCATTATATCTCTAGTCTCAGTTGTGCTCCAGGCTTCTAAAATGGTTTTCACAAGATTTTCTTTGTTGTGCAAAGCAGCTTGTTCATGGCTGTCACTTGGTGGCCAGGCACTAGAGCAGACACTGCACAATGGCATCTTGTCAGTGCGGCACAAGTCGTGGGATGCTCCTCTGTCCAAGCAGGAACAGGGCTTTGGAATGTATTTTTCTGCTGTGTTCAGGGACTCAGCCCCCCTCAACACAGAGCAGATGGCACATTGCCAGTTATTAGGGCTTTTACTATGTTTAGACAATCTCTCAAACAATGGAAAACTACTGCCATCCAAATAGGCTGCAGAGACAACACAGAAAGCTTTTAACATGCAGTCATACTTCCTTTTACACAAGCCATGAGTACTGGCCATGCCTGCCTCTGACAGATGCATAGTCTGTAACACAGCTCAGTTATTTACTCACCAAAGCCCTGTTTAAAGACTGAACAAAATGGACATGCCTCAAAGGTAGCCCAAACAGATGCAGCCTGATTCTGGCTACCATCATACTAGGGTACTTTCTACCTGGGGGCAGGTTGAAGTGCTGTCACGTACCAGGGACAGACTTGCACAAGGCTTGCCGTCTCTTGACCGTAGTATGGATAGTCTGGGACTCCCTTGCATTGTCCCATCCCTTCTATTTTCTTGTAGCCGGTGACACCTTGCAGCTGTCCCAGAGAAACATGCAGAGAGTTCTGAACCCAAAATCTGGTGTCAGAGTTCCTGTTATTGTCATAAAAATGATCTCTTGGATGGCCATGCTTCCATGCATGCACAGGAGATGGCAAAATCAGACATAACAAGTGTTGACACCTAGGCTTACCATTCTGAGTTGCATCAGTTCAGGATGCTGGTTTAATTGCACTGTACCTGCATTCCTTCAGCAGAGTACTCCTGGTTTACATCAGCAGAAGTTCAGGCTTGGAGTTTACACGGTAGCTTTCCTATACCCCTACTGATCTGGGTCCAATAAGCAGCACCCTGCCTGAAATATATTTCTAATTTTATTACCAGTTTTTAAAAGAGTAAATGAATCTCCTAGTCTGATCGCTGTGTAGCTACACAGCAATAGCCTTGTTGCGCTTCATTTGGTAGAGGGGATACTTTCTACTGGCACATGAGCTGTACTCCACTGCCTTATCTGGGAAGGATCTGCGAAGTCCTTCTGAGCCGGCCACACTGCTGTCACGTAACAGCAGGAGGCTGCTGACAGGCATCTAGGGGGAAATATGGTTTGCAGAATTTCTGCAGCATCCACGGCCAGCTAGCACACTGCTAGTATTTTAAATGAAAAAGTCCAGTGAAGCAAAGCAGCCCTTCTCAGGCAGGCAGGGTCCGATGCTCATGTGGAATCTGTGGAAATTCTGGGGTACAGAGCTACTTTTCTAGCCCTCCGACACCACACTTGTTCCACTAATGAGTTTCAACTGTGAGCTCAAGGGGCCAACTGAAAGTCTTACAAATGAATTCATTTTCTATATAGGTTCAACCGTTAACCTATACACAGTTGTCAGAACTGTAGATAGCGATAGTGGTAGTGATGAGGATATTTGTCATATGCATACACACATTAGGAACAGCAAAGCCCAAGTAGACCGTATGCAGGCAACTAGTTGGAACCCATCTACTCTTGTTGACATCGGAGCAGCTGCCTTCTAGTGGATGAAACACTGTTGCCCTTGTGTGTGAGCAGTAGGACATCAAATATGGCCCATTCTTTCCCAAATGCATCACAATTTGTTCAGTAATGACATTCTGGGCACAGGAGAGTCTCCAGAGAAGCAATTGCTAGAGCAACACTTACACTGTAGACACAGTTAGCATTTCTCTGACTTCCAGTTCTATGACTTGCAGTACCCCCTCAAGGACTCTCCAGGATCTTACTTCACTAGCTAGAGTAGTGTGCAGTAGAACAGTACAGACAGGAAAATTTTTCTAATTTCTAACCAACCACAGATAGTTTGTATGCATTCTTTCTTCTGTCAACTTTGTCCTTTAGCTAAGAAGTCCCTCTCTCTGTCAGTGTTTATCTACCTTGATGTATTTACAATGCAGACCCATGCCCTCACCATGTTGGTTTCACTAAACCAAAAAAGCTAAGCTTATTCCACAGGTCCTGTAGCACACATCTATTTTATATGCATACCTGTTCCCTTTGATTTAATCTGAATTAGTGCATTTTAATATTAAATGCCCTTTCCATTTTTTCTAGCCAAAGGAAATGAGACTGCTTGGCTCATGTTCTTTGCTTCATTCATTAATTGAATATTATTGTGCAAGGGTGTTGGAGATGAACACTTTTGAACTCCATAATAGTAGAGATCTAAATCTAGATCCAAATTTCTGTGTCTTGGACCCATTTAATGTGTTTCAGTCTTCTAAGAACACTTTAAAGATACGAGCTGCAGTGGATCTTGGGAAAGATAATTAATGTGTTTGGTTTTTTTTAAAATAAAGAATACATTAATGTACTGGGCTATTCTGTGGCAATATAATATTCTTTAGCTCAGATTTGTTGGGGATTTGAGTGTAAAAAGATAGGCTAGGTGTAAATACCTGGCTACAACTTTGCACTTTCAAAATGCGCTTTCCATTTCCTCTCTAAGACTTTCCTTGGCAATTTCCCTCCAAAAGGATTTTTTTTGTAGTGCACACAGCTTCCAAGAACTGTGCTGCCTTTCACCGCTGGGATTATGGGCTTCCCGAGCAGGGCTGCATAATATTTTGTCTCTCTGACAACAAATGCAATAAAAGCACTGCTGTTCACTGCTGCCCCAATTCCAATCATGAAGATTCTTCAAAACGAAAACCTCAGCAGAGATGGGACAAGTCCAGTCTGTTCTCCTGAACAAGAGAAGGCTGTGAAAACCCACAAGCATGCTGCACCCAGCATTTATCCTTAAAATTCCTCCCATGAATTCTTGCTCCTGGTGCGTGCTGGCACGGCTGTACCGTGACCAGCTGCAGGATACCTTTGCCACAGCAGTTCAGCCCCTTTATGTGGCTGGTGGGCCATCAACATCTGCAAAAAGAGACATTTCAGAGGAAGCTCGCCTTTGACACCTTGGGTGTCTATTTCAGAGAGGAGCTAAGTGGCTGTATTGATGTGTGGCAATTGGTACGCCTGCTCTAAGGCACTGCATTCTTTACAGTGCACATCTCGTAAAGTGGACAAGGCTTAAGCAGTGAGGTGAAGTCCCCACATGCTGAAAAGGCAAGAAGCTAGTTGTTCAGAATAGGGATACTGTAAAAGTAGGGACCTGGTAGGGGCTGGGAATGGTGGGTGTTAGAAGGGGCCCTAGAGTGGCAATGTAAACTTGGGGTTCCCAGTGCTTGTTGTAGCTTGGGCTTTGACCACTTCTCTTTTTCTTCATGTTCCTGCTGGCAAAGCTGAAGTAAAATTGTCTAGGAAAGATTTTTTTTCTTTGCTGAGGTGTCTGGTCTGATTGTGCAGACTAGGTTTTACAAACAGCAAATGTTTGCTCTGAAGAAGACAACAGAAGAACTTGACCCCAGCAGCCCCTGGAAATGGCAGAGGAGACATTTCTTGCTCCTCCTGGATGCTTTGTTGATGTGCAAAAATGGAAGGTAATGTTTCAGAAGCTCTTAAGAGTTCAGCAACTACAGGTCATCCATTTCCTCTGGAAGTAAGTACTCGTGAGAAAGCATAAACCTTATTTCCCAAATCATAACCCTTACGAGGGTTAAAATGGAAGGAAATTTAGTTTTCCACTCTGTTTCTTCTGTCTCCCAGAGAAGGTCACTTTTCATTAGCCTTGCAGGTACCAACAGAAAACAGCTCAGTATGCATTTTGAGTGGAGGTTTTAATCCACAAAGCAGGAGCAGAAGCCTGAATTTGAGAGTTGTTATCTTTCCTCCTGACAGACCTGGCTCGTATTTTCAGGAGTTTTGCTTACGTGGCTGGTTATCTCCGCTTCACCCAGTGCTTACAGGAGACTGTAACACCAACTTCATTCTCTTTCACATACAGGAGTCATACTGTAATTGATGACCATTTAAAGTTCATTTTAAGCTGAGAAATTGCACAGATCTGGGGGGAGGGGGAGGATTCCAAAGGGTCTAAAGACTGTCAAAGAGCATGACCTAAAATGTAAACTATATTTAGTGCTCGGGAATGACAGTGGAAAACATTACCAGCACCCGAGGATGGCAAAGTCTGGCAAAAAAAGAGACACGTTTCTGTTTTCCATCACTGCCGTTACTGGTTTGGGTTTCTTTTTTACCCCGCTGAGCTTCTACCAAGTGTTTTTCCAAAGCGGTGTGCTTCTACTCTACGCAAACCGCCCCCCCAGCTCTTGTCTGTGCCAGTCTGCACCGACCCGCCCGCAGCTCCCTGCCGGTAACGACCGCGGTTCCTGCGCAGCCCTCCGCCCGAGTAGCAGCCCCGGCTTCAGCCCGGCCCGGCCCGGCCCGGCGCGGCGCACGCAGCCGCCGCGCCGGCGAAGGGACCGACGGCCGCCGGCTCCAGCTGCCGACGGCCGGCGCGGGGGCTGCGGCCGAGAAGCCGTTGGTGCGGCACGTGACCGGCGGGCGGAGCCCGCGGCGGCGGCAGAGGGAGACACTGCCCCCTGGCGGCCGGCGGCCCCGCCGCGCGGAGCGCGGGGAGGCGGGCTCTGCGGGGTCGGGCGCGGCTGGGCCGCGTGCCTGCGGCCCGGAACCGTCGTCGTCCTTCCCGCGCGGAAAAGCGCGTTTGTTGCCGCGGCCTCGGTGGAACGGGCGGCTCAAGCTCTAGCTGCGGCCCCGGGGGTAAAGGCGGAGCTGCCGCGGTGAGCGCAGGCGGGCCCGGGAGCGGCCCTGGCCGGGCGGCGGGGCTCTCCTCACCAGGCCGCGGCCG
This sequence comes from Haliaeetus albicilla, assembly GCF_947461875.1. NCBI lineage: Eukaryota > Metazoa > Chordata > Aves > Accipitriformes > Accipitridae > Haliaeetus > Haliaeetus albicilla. The sequence continues at coordinate 22,722,142 of NC_091509.1, forward strand.
CCGGCGCCCGCCCGTGGCCTCTGAGGGGCGCGCGGCCGGCGCTGACCTCGGCTCCTCGAGCGTCCCGGGGGGGCGGGACCTGCGGGTGAGTGACAGCTGTCGGTTGCGGCGGGTCCCGCCCTCCTAATTCACACCGCAGGCGCTCCTTGGTGACACAGGGAGTGCAGCGCTTTGGGGGGGGAAGAGAGCGTAAGCCCGTGTTGCGGACAGTTGCTTGTGGCTGCGCTTGTGCAGCTTCTCTGCAGCGCACGGCTGACCCTGATCCTTGTTTCACAGGGAGAGATGCACAAAGGCAGGTATCGGCACTGCAGAGCATCGCGAGACTGTGAGCAGAGAAAGGGAGATTCTGAGGCCTTTCCTTTTTTTTCGAACTGGGGCAAGAGTCAAATAAGGGTCCCCCCATACACTCTTCTTTCTCCCCAAACTCTAGCAAAAAGAAGGCAGCTGCTTCTTTTTTTTTTTTTTTTTTTTTCTGCACAGGCCTAGCAAAAAACCCAGTAAATTCCAACTTGGGCCCATGCTGAGAAAGCTGCCTGCCTTCCCCTTATCAACAAAGTACTTCAGGATGTCCATTCAAGCTTTTTAATAGATTTACGTTCCAGAGTGTGCTGTGTTACGGCCCAACCTCTCCAGCCGTCCTCTCCTTGGGTGGCAGGCACATCAGAGGGAGACAGCAGGCAAGGAAGGCGTGTCTCTGTTGCTCAGCTTTAACATGGTTCCTCCAAACAAATTCCAGACAGACACCGGATATATCCATGAACGTAAAGTGAGATTTTTTTTTAAAAATGCTGCTGTTTTATTTTTTATACAAACTAAAACACCAGAGGTCATTGAATCCTATATTAAATACATAAATTAAAAAATAACCATTCATAAAACTTTACATACAATAAGGATTCTCTTCTACACGTTAATACATATAGTACAGATACATGTCCAGTGTTTATCAAAGGGTCATTCTGCCAAGTCCTGTACAATTCTGTTCTGGAATAGACATCAAAAAAAATTGGGAACAAAAAGTATATATAAAAACACACAGGTGCTGATGTGAGGGTGGGCAGGGGAAAAGAAAAAACCCTTTGAATCCCAGCAACTGTGTGGCTGTTCATTGAACCTTGCCCTAGTGAGAAGGAGAGCCTGGCCTATTCAGTCTTCATGGCATGCCATGGAATGGAAAGCTTCAGGGGTTCAGAGGATGTTTCCCACCGAGATGAGGGCAGGGAGTTGGAAAATGAAGCATGTCTACAAAAAAGTCTCCATGGTCCTCCAGGCACATCAACAAGGGAGGATGGAGCTGTGAGCCAGGCTGATAATACTGCAAGAAGCCCTATTTCCTTGCACAACCCCAACTGCCTAAATTCATCTCACCTAACTCGGCCCCCATCTGAAGTGCTTAAACTGAAAGAATAGTCATCAAAATCTCCTGACTTGGGTCAGTGGAGAAAAAGCAGCAAGTCAGATTTTGGTCAAGCTGACTTGCACTAAGTTATGTGGCTCATCTACTGCTTTGATGGTATGGATAGCCTGGAGTGCTGGTACTCCTGCTATGGCCTAGGATGGAATGGATGGGAGGAATCCAGGGCTACATTTGCTGTCCTCAAAGGCTGCAATAAATTGATTTTTAGTTTGCTGGTTGGTTTGGGGGGGGGGGGGGGGAGGAGGTTGGCTGCAGTGACTAATTTGAGAGAGGATTCTCAATACTTTGCCTCAATGAGTGTCAGGAACAGCAGAAAGCCTGGATAAACAGCTTCAGGACAGAGAAGGGGGGAGAACCCAGAAAAACAGATCCAAAAACTAGTTGCCCATGAGATGTAAAACTAAATCACGAGGAGCATACCAGTTGTGGCAGCTAAAAAAGTCTAGATTCAGTTCCCCATACCTAGATTGGAAGTATACTTTCATAAGCTATAGCAACGATTTACTATATACAATAGGGAATATATATATGTGTATATATGTATATATATGTACATATACATATATAGATACATGTGTATTTATATATACACACAAACATCAAACTTATTTTGATCTAGCTGACAGCAGAAAGTTTGTATTATGTCAGCAAGTGTGTTTTAGGCATGGCTTATGCTGCAAGGGGAGTAAAGCAGCTGTTGTTCAGCTCTCTGCAATCTTTTAAAAGTTTGCAGACCAAGATGAGCTGTGGACTGTCTACCACCTTCCACCCCACCCTGAGCCTTGGAAATGGAGCACCTGCATGCGTATGTATTCAGTAAGAGGAGGAGAAATGATGCAAAAATGACAAATAAGATGTGCATACCATGGCTCAGGGGGCCTAAATGATGAAGCGTGCCACAAGATCAGTCAGGTTATGTTCTGAAACTAGGTACTTCTATCTGTCTGTGAACCTTCCCTATGACTGCCTGAAAGAAACATTTCTAGTCCTCTTTTTTTTTTTAACCAAAGCAGAGGCAGAAGTTACTGCACCATCACAGAAAACAGGTGCTGCTCATTCTTTTGCAAGAAGAGTTCAATGTTTTAATAGCTGGCCCTAATGCTAGGGAAAACAGTTTCCAGCCTGTATTTACTTGCAGGACACTGCAGCCAAGTGGTATGAAATGAACTGGTGCTGTAACAGGGGAAAAAACAGTGAGAGGAGGAAGAGGGAATAACCAGGGAGGAAAACCCCCTTTTTGTAGCTAACAAGATGTTGTAAAGTTGCTTAGTGATCTACAGATGTCACAGGTGTGGGACGAGACTCTCAAAGGGCCTGACTCCAGAGCTTCAGGACTGAACTGCTAGCAGCACTCTTGGAAAGCACACGTAGGTTTGGGCCAACCTTATCCACAGATTCTTCTGCGGGGGAATAAGAATTTGAACAAAGAGCATGCAACGTACCTGCATTCATTTAACATATCTGCCTACAAATCTGTTTTTTAAAAAATGAACCAACAAACATACAGTTGGTGCAGAATTCAGTAAACCCCTTGACTGAAACAGACTGCTTCAAGAAGATGTGGTCATTCTGTAATTTAAATTAATTTTAAGGAGCAGGAAAAAAAAATCACTTACTAATAGCTTCTAACCTTTGATGGAAGGCTTAACACAATCTCATGGCATGCAAGAAATGAGGATATTAGGAGCCTTTGTGGAGAAATGGAGCCCAGCATTGCAATCCAGTTGGGTGAATGGACACTAATGATTAAAAGCTATTCTGGCCAAAAAATATCTGTGAGGGGCAGGCATCCTTGATACTTGAGGAACTTCATCCCTGCTATGGCTGAGGAACTGCTTTTGACCTGCTGAGTTGCTGTGGCAAGTTACTTCATTGGTTTGTGCCTCAGTTGCTTCATCTGTAAAAATAAACAAGCAAACAAAGGAAAGACTCTTTGTAAAGCACTTTTAAAGCTTCTGATGGGCAGAGTCTGTGTGCGTAAGATGCTGGTACACGAGCCCTGTTTTGAAGGTTTAAGTAATGCACAGGCTGTATTCTGGCCCTTAGTTTTCTATTTTGTAATACAGACATCCATTTCTCCCAGTTAAAATTAAGGCTCCATTGGGGAAGACACAGCTCAAATAAGGAGCCTTGCCACAGGAACCTGAAGTCTAAACAGGCATGACTCCATTTCCAGGGAAATGAAAACAGAGGCACAGAGAAGTGCATCGTCATGCCCAGCTCATACAGCACATTGGTGAGAAAAGGGAAGATGGGTGCAGCTGGGCTGGTTTGCCGCCAGCAGGCACAGGACCTTCACAATGTTTGCTGCAGGTGTGGCACTCCTCAGGGTTCTTACTGACTTACTATAGTCTTACTGACTACAGGGGGCATGGACCTGTGATGCCTCAGGGAGGCACCAGGACTGGGTTCCAGGCTTGGTGATTAGAGAGGTAAGTAATGCTTTGAAATGCAAACTACTTCTAGTTATTTTTATGTGTGGAAAAATCTAAACAGGCTAACAATACTTCTTACTTCTAATAAGGATGTGTTCACACAGCTTTTCCCCATTTTTGGTTTATGTGTCATTGATCAGGAAGCCAGCTAACAAAGTCAGTTTGACAAGCCAAACCAAAACATTTGTTCCAAGCTGGGACAAAACAGTTGGAAGCTGATGCTTTGTGGAACATACCACATGGACAAGGGGGTTGGCTTTTTCCCCCTCTGTCCTCCAACATATTTCTTTTCTTTCTCAGAAACTACTCTGTAGGTCCAATCCAGTGATCCTCAGTGTATTATTCAAATAGTAAAACCAAGTATAGTCATTATTATCTCAATGGCAGTCTTTAAAGAGTATGAAAAGTATCTGACAATAGACAGGCTGTTCTTCATGGAGGGAGGGTGAAGAGAGATAAGGCTACAACTGTCAGAAATCCTCCTTACGCCAGACACCCTCTTCTCCCCTTCCTTTGCCGAGTAGGGTGATGCTTTGTTACGATCTGAAGCGCAAAACATGGTGCCCTGTCTTGCCCATCCTGCAATAAACCAGAATGCGTTTTCCTTTCTTCCCCCCACATTGCAGCTGTCATTTGTTCCTGAGGTTAAAACCAAAGAGGGAGAGGAGGAGTCCCTGCAGTGAGAAAGCCAGACAGTTCAAACTGAATGCTTTGTTGTCAGCATCTCTCCACGGCTTGTAAGTATTTCTCCTGCTCTGTCCTGTTAACTTTTGATCGATTTGTGGGATGACAGTGTCACATTTAAACGATTGCCCTGCACAGCAGGGATAAATTTTTCTGTTTTAACTTTGGTTCCATGCCCAAGACACACTGACTTGATCAGCTGAAAGTGGTTCCTTCCCTTTAAGTTCTTCCTAAGTGATGTAGGTTCACAGTTTATTTTTCTTCCCCTTTTGTAATTTCAACATATAGAATTTCATTAGATGCAGCATATATCATAGCTTGAGACAGGAACTGTCAAGTAACAAATCTTGAGTGATGGCTTTAAAATACAAGGTGGTTGCAGTCTTGGCTACAGGTTGTTCATTTTTATACTTTTTAAAATAGGTGTAAACAATGTTCTCCTCATCGGTGGGGTGGAAGCATTTGCCTTTATAAAGACTTATCTGTGTGGTCGGGCACTCTAAAGATAAAAGAAAAAAAGAACATCTGTATCAGATAAGTGAGAAGTTCCTCTACCTACGTATCCCAGCTAACAAGATGCAGTCTATCAATCAGAAAGTTGAAAAGATCTGTTCTTACAGTTATCAGCATAAACTGTTTCTGTTTGTCCGTATTAAAGGCATTTGTGAAAATTCTGGGTATTTTGCCAAGCCTCTCCATTTAACCCTATGAAGTACAGCCCTCTGGTCCATAAAAGTCCCCATGGGCATCTTCAGATGAATAGTTACACATCAGTTTCAATAACTCTTGAACCAACACTGCAGCAATAAGGCAAACACAGACTGCTCTTGTTCCGAGGAAGCCTACCCTACCTATGGAAAAGGATTGCAGTTCCCAGGTTCAAAAACAGGGGAAAAAAGGGCATATTTTGTCTTTGTTCTCTCAGCATTCAAGCCTATGTGGTAAAATTCACTGAGTGCAAAATCCATGTAGGCCAGACTTCCCTATGTGATCACAAATAAGTGAATGCGTATATTCACAAGCACAGAAAAAATGCAGGTAGGAAAATCCCACATAAACAGGAATTAGAGAGCTTCTGGTCTGGATACTATATATTGCTGCCCATGGTTTCATTCATGCTTGTCCTTCCTTATCTGAAAAGTACAGCAGTGACTGCTGTGCTCACTCTGAGAAAGAAACCAGAAAGTATAATCTGCAATTGCATTGTGGTTTGCTCTCATCCAGTTAAAAGGTTGGTAAAGGATAAACGGCAGCAAGGCACAAATGAAACCAAAGACCTTCCATCATCACATGGCTTCCTATGTACATTTCAAGGATGCATTGTGCTTTTTGTTTGTTTTATCAAGGATCTGTTTGAAGTCTCTTATGATACGGTTAACAAAGTTAACTTGCACCCAGTGGAAGTAAAGCAATTTTGCAAAGATCCCCCTGATGATAAATATCTCAGTAGTTCTAAGAACCAGAAATCCTGATAGCACACTCCCCATGCCATGCTCACTCTTGCTGAGTTAATTCAAATGTCAAAGTCACCTGGGTAGGCAGGTGGTTTTTAAAGTGAATGGGAAACACATATCAATGTTAGTTATTCTCACTAATTCCATGTATTCCAGCCTCAGAAAATATGACCTTGCTAAAATCCCTCTCAATCTTGCCAACACCATTCCCAAATTGCTTCTGTCTCGAGATTTCCCCTCAGGCATTGAAGGGTAAAGATCCCACGAAGGGAAATAGAGGGGGTGAAGACTAAGATCAGGCAGAGGATAAGGATCTAACAGCTGCTTACCACTGCCTTGTGTTTGAGGAATTGCTACAAGACTTGATACTTTGCACTTGTAGAGTGACTTGCCTTGGTAAAACACTCTACAGATATCATGCTTGCTGTGATGCTGGGCCTGCTGTAGCTGTCTTTACAGTTCAAGGGAGTTGACAGCAACACAGATCCTCTGAAAAAGCATCGAGTTTATATATCCCACACACACATCTCACCCTTCAAGATTTTTCCATTTTCATAGTCAATGTCCCATTCCCTACATCACTATATCTCCACCACTATCATGGCTACTTCCTCTGCCATTCAGCTCACAGGAATCCATCTTCTTGTTCCCTACCTGACATTCATAGCCAAATATGCAAAAGCAGGATGGGAAAGGCAAAAGAACCATTCATCTCCTGGGTGGTCCTAGGAGTGGCACAACACACCAGCAGGCTCTCTGGGGCTGTAAACCACATTTCAGCTGTCTCTGATGCTTCTTGTCCTCTCTAATGGGAGCAGAGACATAAGTCATTCGAACCAGACCCTTGTGCACTCCCAGGGCCAGCCTCTATGGAGCAACAGTGAATCCAGCGAATGAAACTCTTCTCATGTTGGTGCTGTAGTTAGAGCAGCCTTCCTGGGCTCAGTGAAGTTACACCAAAGGGATTTACACCTGCTAAGCCTTAGATGTTGTTTAAAACAAGCAGAAAACCTACTGAAGGAGATTGGACCAGGGAGAGGGTGGGGGTGGAAATGAAGTCTTGACACGATCCCTAAGGGATCTATGTAAAACCCCAGCAATGAAATCGGCCTCAACACTGCTCTGGTTCTGTTGCAGCTGTGACAGTCCTGCTAGTCCTAAAAGGGGCAGAAAAATGCTTACATTTCTTTTGACTATTAGTCCTACTCAATGAATGTGCCAGTGAAGAGCGCATCAAATTAGCTAGATGTCACCGAGCAGCCACATGCAGGTAGAACAATGACTGCAAGTGAATAATAATAAATCTGCTAGAATTTTAGGAGGAATGTAGAGTTCTGATCTTAAACACCTCATTAGCTTTTCTAACCAGCCAATACCCACCCTCAAATTAGGCCAAAAGGGCACAAGTGTTATCAGCAAATGTGGAGGTTTTGCTGTATTTTTTTGATGGTCCTGATTCTTCTCCTTCTATATATGCGGTTCTCCCTGTCCTGCTTTGAGAAGAGGGAAGGAATGGCTCTTCTGCAAAATTCAGTCTGCCTTTGAATACATTACAGAGTTAATTGTGAGGCTGTTAAAACACATTTTTTCTTAGCATGCAGAGACTGAAATGTTACAGGGCACTTGAGATATCTTCACAGGCTCCAAGACAAAGAGTTAATCAGCACTGCTGGAATTCCAATGTAACAGAATAATGGGGGGGGGGGGGGGGGGAGTGTTTCTATTTTGGGAAATGCTTATTTCAAAAGATACAGGTATATACCTGCAGTTCCTGAAAAGCCAAGTGACTCATCCATGTTATGTTATAATTCTTAGTTCGTCTTCCTTTCTCTTCTGTGCTAGCATACCAAAACCATGCATACAGCCTCAGGAAGCGTACACTGACATTTTTGTCCTGGGACTAGGGATTTCCTACTCTAAGTTCAATTACAGGTGGATTAAATTTTTCATGTGAATCATCTTTTTCTTTTCTAAGGAAAAACATCATATCTATAAACATATAAACAAAAGTTATTTTTATGCATTTTTGTGGATCTTCTTGGCATTTGCATCTACTACTGAGGAGTTTTTTTAAACTTCTGAAAAAATTTATTTCAAAACTAAAAACAATTAAAAAGATCAGGAAGATGAGTTCTGATATTAATGAAAATTTTATTTTTTATTTCTCAGGATGTATGCTCTACTTCAAAGACTTTACTGGGTGCTCCATCTTAAGAGACAGGATTAGGAAAAAATGTTCAGTAGTTTAATGTAATGAATGCATTTTTAATCAAGGTGACCTAAACCGAGCAAGGGATATCTTTTGAGGCACATTTTCAAAGAAATAAGAACCCCTTCCCCATTTCCAACTTTTCTTCCATCATAGCAGACACCAGCATTAGTAAAACTAGGATGTATAAACTTCTTACTAATTCTGTAGCTGTACCAGAAGAGGCAAATATTCAGTAGAAAACCAATTCCATACCCATACAGGTGGAAAATATAGGTGCAAACTGTACATACAGAAAATTCTGAACCTCTTATTGCCCCAGTTTTTTCTCATACACTTCATAAGGACTTTATTGTAGCTGTGATAGAAACTGAAAAAGGACAACAGTATAGGCAAATGGGAAAAACTCATGCAGACAGGTTTTTGCAAATGTATCAGTTCCCTGTGAGTTTTCAAGGCGCACCTTAAATCCAAGACTTTCTTTTTTTTTTTTCTTTTTTTTTTTTTTTTTGACTCTCCCTCTAGGTTGGCTGCTTGTTCTGGACTCATGATTCTGTGGTACAGCAAAAGACAGAGTCATATAAAATTATTTGCTACTACTGTGTACTGTGAATATTTTGGTTTCTTAAAATTAGCCTATATGTAATTTGGCTGTTTTAGAAGACTTCCTGATTTTTTTCCCTACTGTGAATAAGCAAGAAACTGTAAAATCAAATTTTCACCAGTCATGGCCACTCAAAACATCTCACAGCTGCTGTGCTGTGTCATCGTTCCCCAAAATCCTGCGGCAGGAGCATTAGTAAGTATGCAGTCATAACTTAATCTGTTTAATGTTCAGTGGATCAAGGCAGTATGTTTTAAATAGTAGCAACTCTATAATGATATTGGCCATTGTTTACAGAAGCTGTTATCACTGATCTGTCTACATTCCTCTGATTCTTTCTTATGGTTCATTCCCTATTCAGCCCAACCTCCATATATATTGCTGCCTCAGCCCATAAAAACATTCTTTTTGAGGTCTGGCCAGCCAAAGAGGCAGTGGATTCCAGCTGATGTGGCTAATTCTGAGAGCTCTCTCTGCATCAGCATGAAACTGCAAAAGAAATCCTTGATCTAGCTGAAATGAAGCTTCCCTTAGAAGGAAAAGGAAAACTCACCAAACTGGACCCATACGACTTGGTTATAATCAATACCTTGAATTGCACCTGGAAATAAAGGCTGAGCTAATACAAATGGTGGAAGGGCATGACGAAACATCTTTCACACACAACTGTATTCTCAGCTTGCCTCAAGTGCAGGGCAGAAGAATTTACTCATTGACATAGCTCAAGCTAGAGCTAAGACATACAGTGAGAAATTTAATGGTATGGGTCTGTCCCCAAATCAGAAAATTTTGATCTGTCATTACATGTTCTTGAGTCCTTAACATAACATTATCTAGGCTGTGTTCTACTTCTGTTATCTTGGATCCAAAGATCCTCCTAGCCCAGCATCCTGGTTCTGAAAGTGGCTAGACACAGAGGGAAAGATGTGAAGGCCATGCACATTATAGTTCCCCGCTTTATTTCCCCATCTTCACATTGCTTTATGAGCTCTGAACTTTCAGCTGCTAAGCATGCTGTGGCAAAGACTTCTTTACAGCCTACATCATTAACTATCAATTTTTGTTTACTTTAAACTTATTACATTATAATTGCTTGTACTGGAGAAGACAGTGAATGATAGCAATCTATCCATCCATCCATCCATTCTATGACAAATTTTCTAGACCTCTCTCATACCTCCTTTTAACACTGTCTTGCTTTCTGAGCAAGAGAAATCCTTCCATCTCTCTGTCTCCCTCTTCCTGTCTCTCAGCAGCTGATCATTCTTCCTTGCCCTCCTCTGTATCTCTCCTATTTCTGGGCACTAAGCTCTACCTGTTATAACCTCCTGATCTATTTCCCGAGTGTCAGTTCAGAGCCCATCATAGTGTGTATATGGTTGAGATTTACAACTGTTTTCCTTCTGCATCGCTTTGCAAACATCACCATTGAGTTTCACCTGTAATTCTCTTGGCTGTTTGATACTGTGAAATTCTTGTTAGCTTTTATTTTTACAATTCTGAATAGCACAGTATCACCAGCAAGCTTTGACAATTCACTTACAAGTACATTGGATAGTGTTGGTCTGACTGCAACTCCCTGTGGCAACTCACTAGTGTGATGATCCTTTGTTGTGAACTATTACAAACTGACAACGACCTGCTGAATTCTCTGACTCCAGACATACACAAGAACACACAAGGATGTGATCCTCAGCTCTGTGCAAGAAGCGCTAGCTTTGAGGAAAGAAACAAAATAGTCTTACCTTTCCAAGAGGCACATTGACATCAAGGCCAAAGAATAAAGGCAAGAGAGAAGAACAAGAATAGAAATAGAAACTGCAGAAGAAAAAGAAGATTGCATAAAAACTAAAGGTCATGGCATTGTAAGCATCAGGATTATTTTTGCGCTCTGTAGGACAATTAGAATAACTATGTGCATTCAGAAAACACTGTATTTCCCTAGTTATTTCTGTAAGTACCATACTACCTCCTAGGCTTAGAAAACAGATCTTATTAATTTTGGTGATGAATTACAATTGGCACCATATTGAAAGCCTGAGGTATAACTGTCACTATGAACCACCACGGGTTGACTGAAGTCACAAAGCTGGTTATCAAAACCAGCATGGGTGATATTTTTAAGTGTGTTAAAAAACAGTACCTGCAATCCATGCTGGAAATAGCCTGGAAATAAATATATATATATATATATACACACACACACACGCATAATATCAAACCCTAACCATTAAATGTTTAAGAATCTATTTTTGGATGTCTCATTTGAATCATGAATGTGTTGTCTTTGTTGTTGTCATTGACATCTAAGAGATGAGAATTTTTGTGAGTCAAAAGCTCTTTTGAAAATTGACACTAAGAAGTCTCCTATTCAAGGTCTTCATTTGACCATGGCATAAGTTTTGCTTTGTTTTTTTTTTTATTTTCACCACAGATTATCATCTGTTATTTTTCCAAGTTAATATATTAGAAAGAAAGACACTGAGTCCTTGTAGCACAAAAATATTGAAAGAAAAGTGGAAAGAATTATGTGTATCAAGTTTTGCATTATGCCCACTTGTTTCACTTTAGGAACATACATACAAACTGAAAGGGCTCATTAGCACTGCTGTCACTGTACTAATATAGCCATTATTTCATGTTACAATTTACACATGGACATTGATATTTACTAATGTAAATACACTGGCAAGGCTACCACTAGAGATGCATCTTACACCAGTCTGGCACTTCTAGAAAAGACATTATTGGTAGCAGTACACTGTGCCCATGCTATGATCTTTTTTCAACTATCCTATCTAACCTAGGTACAAGTAGCAAAACTCAATGTGACAGTTGGCCTTATTCACCTAAAAAATGCAGTGCATATTTTGAGAGAGAGAGAGAGTGTGTATATATATATAGTATATATAAAGAATGTGCATATATAGTTCTTTGACAGTTCAGTTTAAGGGGAAGATTCTGGTATCGTATTTATACTGCATAGTCAATTACAAGCTTCAATAAAGATGATAGCATGAGAACCTGAGTTCCCTTGTCTTGCCAGATAAGGACAATCTTCAAATCTTCACTCAGTTTCATTCAGTCCTTCCTGCTTGCTAGCCTCATCTTGCCTTTAGTGGAAGTACTGCCTGTCTACCAACACAGCACTTAACAGTCAAGTAAAGGCTTCTTCATTTGGTACAGTATTATCCACCATAATTAAAAGTGTTTGGCATTTATTTCCTCAAATGAAATGTTGTGGAGGAAACTCTTAAGATTAAAGTCTGTATATACTGAAACACAAATTGAAAAGAAAGCATAGTAGACCACCACCAGCAGGTCCACCTGATTCAGCTAAACAAAAAGGTCATGTAGTTCAAGAGAGCTAGGTCATTACTTTCAAAAAAGTTGATCGGTGTGCTTCAGAAGCATAACAGAACCAACCTTTTCCTCCAGATCCTTAATTTGTCTCTTTTGGATGTCAGTTTTATCTTCCAAATCTCGGATCCTCTGGAAATCAGAAAAGAAAGCATCTAGACTAAATTCTCAGTAAATTTGCTCCGCTGAACAAGTAACTTAATGTTCCAAGTGCCAAAAGCCTACAAATTAACAAATCCATTTCTTTGGCAGGGATAGTCTTGTGTAATACCATGACTCCGTCCACTAACCTGACCTAACCCCAACTTTACCATGTGTACAACTGCTCAAAATATGCTACTGCATATATCTGACTGTATTGTCAAATGCTGGACATTAATATCAATAGTGGATCTGTTTCATATTATCTATTTTATATTAATCCTGTGTTAAATAGATGGTAAGTGTAAGATCATGGTTATACTTTTAAGAATTATATCATGATTCATTAAGATTTCTCACAGTTTGATGTGTTGAAAAAGGATTAAATTGTTATTCTTAGATCTGAAATGATAAATGTATACAATACTATGGAAACATTGATTTTGTAGTGAGTGGGATATATGTAACTTATAGACAAGGTGTATTTTTTTTTAGTAGAGCTAGGTACTTCTAGAAAAATTACATAACATGAGATAAACTTTTGGCCCCTTGGGAAGAGAGATCCCACAGAACGGGTAACAGAAAATGAGGCCTTGAATCTCAGTATCTTTTCTCTATTTAGTCAGGGCATAAGACAGCTGGCTAGCAAACAGCGGAGATACAGCGAGGCAAACCAGGAGACACCTGGAGGCCCTGGCACCTGGAGAGCAGACAGTGCCCCGTGACCATCTTCCTAATTGTCTGGAGATGAGACAACTAGCTTATGGCAGCTTTCAAACACTATCTCTTCCTTTCCTTGCCTCTCAGCCTTTCCCAAGCCCATCTGCAACTGAGGCTGGCTAAGAGCTGTTCAAAGAAGCCAGAACTGCTGTGGCAGTGTTAATCAGGGCAGCGGTCATGGCTGAAATCAAGAAGCTCCTCACGCTGCAAAGGCCTGGTAAGAAGAAATAAGGGTGGACCAGTCTCAAGTCTCTAACTTGGGATCAAGCAGGACTGTGAAAATAAGTCTTCCTGTGAAGCAGAAACCCAAACCACTGGGCATATGCTTTCTGCCTTTTTCCCATAAACATTTGAGTAAGTTTTGTTTCATTGTGCAGCTGTCACATTAATTAGCATGCTGTGACTGTTTACCATTTTGCTCTAGGACCTCACAGCTTGCGGAGCAGCAAACTTGGTCTTCGAACGCAAAATGTAGTACAATATCTCAGCAGTGAAACGTAACAACTGCTCACTTTGGGGGGCAGAGCATAAGTGTCTGGAAAAACAGCTAACTCTCCTGTGTAATACCAGCCAAAAGCATTCATACAGTTCCTCTTTTGTCCAGTCCAATAACTAAGGATGATCATTTTTATTACAAAGCTAGATTCATGTGTACAGAATTCTGGATGAAAACTGTTGTTTGGAATTGTAAGACTCAAAACATGCCAAAACAATCCTCCACAAGGTAGTATCACATGTGTTTGTGCACGCAGTAAAGAAGCAAAGTATGAAACAACTCAAAAAACTATATGCCAGGCTCTCTCACGACCTGGAGCTTGCCTGCATTTGACCTCAGCTTATGTTCTTATACAGCAAAGCTGAGTAGATATGGATGTGCGTGGCTCCTTTTTCTTACCTGATGAGCCTGCTGGAGCAGCTCCATCCTCTCCTGAAGAATCTGGCAATCATATTCTCTGCTTTTCCTCAGCATCTGACGTCTTAGCTTTTCTACTGCTGTCCTTAGCTCTTCCTGCTGTTTTTCAGTGAGTAGTTCCCCAAACTTTATCACCGTTTCTTGCTGCAAAGCATTGTACAAGGTGGCTTCAAGTTCCTGGATCCTCTGGTTGATGCAATACCAAAAGCCAGTTAGAGATGAAACATTGTTTAAAACACAGTGGGAGCTGGGGGGTCGGTGGCAGATTCAGGCACCTGCATGAGAGGTGGTCCCTGTGCTCAAGTGTGCAAAAATGTGAAAAACAGAACTCATAAAATGGTTCAGTGTTTTGACAAAAGGATATGAACTTTCATTTTTAAAATATTTTAATCTTAATTTTCACTGAAATCCCTCACTTCAACTTTTTAAGCAGTTACAGACATGATTAGGAGTTGGATAAAATTTTCATACCTATTTTGTAAGTGTAAAGATGAATATTTCACCAATTCTAAAATTTTGACCCATTGTGCTAAAAAACAAAAGAGGAAAGATTGGAGGCCACTGGCAGACTACTTTGCTCTTAATCCTGCTAATCAATGAGCATTCTCATTAACTTGACAAAACAAACATGATGAACTTGCACAGCCAGTTATCAGACCTATGTATCAGAATTTGATATAGCAGCGTTTAGAGCAGGAACTCTTGCTTTTTGTGGCATATTGTCTTCTTGCTATGACATGTGCAAAATGGCCAAGATTCCAAATCTGAGTTCCAGTTGGTTGCACTGACTCCAGTCGGACAAGCCAACATTAATGAGCAGTATCTGCCTTTAACTGACAAAAAGAGTTTCAGACTTCAGGAGATCTGCCTTTTTGTGACATGAAAAACCTAGGTGTCATGTTGAAGCTTTGCAGATTGCATGGTAGTACATTAGAAGAATGGGAAAAAAACAAAGAAAAAAAAAGATACTAAGAAAAAAGCAAAAACCTCTCTTCCTGATCCAACAAGAGTCTGTGTCCTGTGACAGTGCTGGCCAATATGTGCTGTAGAATTTCCTTTGTACATACCATGTATGCTTGGTCAAGAGCTTGCTTCCTGTAGTCTAATTCTTCCTCCAAATAACCTTTTATCTTGCAAAATTGCTCCTACAATGAAGGATCATTTGGACAGAAAAATGAATTAGCTACTCAAAGTACTTCGGGACGTTGTATTAAATCAACTACAGATATCCGACTCAGGCAGGACTAGGAGACTGGTCTTAAACTGGCTCTCCGCAGAGTAATTAATATCTGACTCAGCTAGAAAAGAAGGAAGGGAAAATAGCTGTGGATTGCTTTTGTATGATAATACATCAGATCTACATGGAACTAAATCCATCATCTCTTTGTTGACTTCAGTGATATTGCTTGGCATTTCAGTAGCGTAGTTTAGGGGTTTCTGTGTGATTTTTCTAAAGTTACCTCCTCTGGCATCATGGACAACTACTTTTCTGCTTTCTCTTGTTTTGGAAGAAGTGTGAAAGTGCAATAAACTAAACAGAAACTAAACAGGCATATTCACATTCACATTATTTGTGGGAAGCTGCTGTGCCTTAACTTCTCAGCCTGCCTTAAGCTATATTGACTCAAGTACAGACATACCATAGGAACAGAATGTAAACCACTACAGCTATTCAACTCTTGTAGTTATGCTTGTTCATCTTGTATGTTACTTCCATTAACTAGAATAAGAACAGAGTAAAGTACTAACTTTACTGGTGCTACAGGAACTTCAGTTCAGCTGTGAATGTTTTGCCTTTAGGATGGTACGCGCTTAAAATGTAATGAAACAAAAGAGCGTGATAATTCTTTAGTTTCCCACATAGTGGTATTGAATACAATGTAATACAACAGCTAATGTTTAGACTGTGAATCTTATGAGAGAAAGAGTGTGGCTATTTACATCTCTGAAAAACACCGAGCAACCTTTGGGTCCTCCATAGTTATTAATAAACAGTCATCCTCATGGAAAGAGAGGGAAAGTTTTCACTATTTCTGTTTCTGTTATTCTGCTGTTGCATTGAACCAGACTAGTAAAAATTTTATGGATTCACCAATAATCAGAGAAAGCCTGCATACTTAATTTGCCAAAAGACCCTTTTAGTTATCTTTTGGCACACCAAGTAAATGTGACACACGCAGTGTCTTGCCCCTAAAATGTGAAATGTGTACTAAAGGAAGTTTGCTTACCATATCACTTTCCAGTTCCATCATCTTCTGATGCAAAGCAGCTTCAGCTCCCTCAATCTGCTGGATCCACTGGAGGGAAGACAATGAGAGCTGTAACCTGCTGTGTTTTCTAGGCACACGGGCAGTGGCAAATGGGACATCTGCAGAATCTTGTTCGTCTATTTGTAGTAACCTATTGCTAGTTCTGGGCCCATCTTGAGGCTGTTCTCCTGTGACGGGGCAGCCACAATGTCTGTAGGTAGCACTTGACAGAGAAGCAGCAAGAGGACCACCATTACCGCATCACTGGAAGATGGAAAAGCACACTTCCTTGGATGGACAGGGAACCCATTTCATCCCATGGACAAGGGCCCACGATGGGGCTCTAGCATCTCAAGAATAGCTTAGCTGGATAGACAGCAATTCTCTTTACAGAGGAGGAATTGTTGAGTAGAATCCTTGGAAGCTGTCACATTGACAAAATTGTGTGCTGCATTTGAGCCACAGAAAGCAATTTTAACCAACCCTCACTTTCTTTTTAATTTCCAAAACAAGGAACTTAAGACACATAGTTTCAGTGGCAATTTTGCATACAGATCCCTTCAGAAGCTTTGGAAATCTCAGGAATATATATATATAAAATATATATATAATCCCATGCTATAACTAATTATGGCTTAAATGTCTGATGGTTTCTCATTCAGTTTACAGTTGCAAGTTTCATTTGACAGTTGTTTTGACTTCACAGCTTGGGCCAGCTGTGTTTAGTATTTTTCCTGCTTAAGCAAGGTGTTTGGGACTGTGCTGGCACAGTTTACTTTACCTGGGGAATCACTTCCTACACTAGAAAGTTTGACAATATTAACAACAACAGAGCAGAAAATTTCCAGTGTTAGATGAGGCCTTAGATAACACATGAGAAAAGCAAATTTACCTTTTCTGCCAAGGACAATACAGTGGAAGCCTGAATTATGGCCACTTGTTCTTCATTTCTTAAATTCTGTGAAGAAAAAGAAAGGGAAGAAAAAAATTGGCAGCAATTTCCTGCATGAATAAAGATAGTCCAGGCTACAGACTAGGTCTATAGTTTTCAGGGGATCCCTGTAGTACGGGTATCCTATTCCCATCAAAACATTCAGAGTCTGTTAACATATTAAAAAGAACACTGCTTTTGCCTTTCTGCATGATATGGACTAACTATATGTTTTCATTCCGTTACACCTTATGAGAAATGTAAACTGAGACCCATTTGTCTTCATGCTAGTTCTACAAAGCTGAATTTCCATTAAAGCTTTTGTAAAAATAATGCTCGTTTACACCAGCATGTGAATTGACAATCATGATCCTTCATTTTTATTTCTTATACACTTTCTTAAAACATATCTAAAGTTGGCCAGAGATAGAGGATGATCTCTTTTACACGTGTGACTGAAGTGGGCACCAATGCCCACTTAGCAAGGCACAAGGGATTTAATTCTTGCATGTTTATGAAACTGTTTGCAGAGGAATCCCAGTCCTGATGAAGATGTGGTTGGCTCAGACTGCCAAACTAATTCACATGCTTTCCTGAATGACTGGAGTGCAGTCAGGCCCAGTTCCAAGTATCAGTGGCCTTGGACATTCTTCCCAGTCTGCTAAACCGGATGTTAAAGCTGCTACTTCATTACTAGTTCTCAGACTATTGAAGTCTCACAAATCCTTAACTTACAGACATAAACACTCCTTAAATGAATTGTTCTGATATTACGTAATTTAACAAGCATCTTAGAAAATAGTCATGATAATTACAGATTTCACTTACTCTACTGTACAAAGTGCAGCTTGTAAAGGGAAAATATCTCCCACTTTAACTTACCCCATTATCACCTAGGATGTCTAACTGCTTTATGAGGTCTGGGATGCTGACATCCTGCAAAGAGAGAATAAGGTAAAGGCATGACATGCACATTTTATCACAGCTGCAATATTCGTCCCTCCTACAAAGCATGCTGAAATTGACCATTTTGTTTCATCCCACGGAAATGCATCACACACTGATTTCAGTTGCCTTTGAGCCAGGTTTTATCATTATGGTGAAAATTATGAGTCCAATTCAATTGTGTCAGTCATCGCACACTCTTACATTAGACTGAGTTTAAATGCTTAAAGTTTAGTGGAGTTATTAGCAGAGGTGAATGTAATGTGTTATATGGGCAGCACCCACCACTCCTGTAGTTAGAAGTGCTGCCTTATAAAACTGACCTACCTTAACCCCTTCCTTCATGCAGTAGATCTGCAGAGCACTCACACCATCTGAGAATGGGTGAATCTGGAGATTAAATGGTGGGGACCGTCTCTCTCTTTCCTGAAAATAAATTGAAAAGATACCAGAGAACATATTAGAATGAAGGAGATGCATACACAACTCATTAAAATGCCACAGCTACTGTTTGTATCATGCTTTACAAAGCCAAGCTCTTCAGTTTACAAGTCAAAGAAACCTTTAGACCTAGTCTGAAAAACAGTGTGCCAAGTAGGATAGGATCCTAAACCCAAGCTAATTATTTTACAGGAGATTATTTATTTGATTAATTATGTCAATTCACAAATTGTCTGTGGAAAGGCTGTCACCTGGCTAAGACTCAAGTGATTTGCTTAATGAAGCGTCGAGCAACTATATATTGTTGTAAATACTGCCTTTAGAAACAGGTATTTGACTTAAGACTACTAGGATACTCAGATTACACATTTGCTCATCCTAGTATGTTGTATGTTCTAATATCTGTAGAAAGTAGTAAGTTCCAAAAAGTTGATTAATTTAGCTATCTATACACCTTCATTGCATAGAATCTACAAATATTTGTCCAGTTTTAAAGGACCAAAGACAAAAATAAAAATTTGAAGATGTTATTTCTCATCCCTTTCAGGTATTCAGGCAAGCACAGAAGCGAAGATCAAATTTCACTTTCAAATACATTTTTGGTTTATGAACACATAATTCACTTGATCAGTCCAGTTCCATGTCATATGGAGACACAGCTGTCAGGTAAAACTGTGGGAAATTTCTGTAAATAAGGGACAAATCTGTCACAGCACTGATTCATGAGAGCCAGGAAAGGCTCTGTGTTACCTACAAGCTCTGAATGTCAAATATATAAGGCCTTGGACAGCAACTGAAAAGAACAACTGAGAAATAAACCAGCTTATACTGGACCAAAGACCAGGTGGAAGTTTTTGTCAGTTGGTGCTCATAACAAGAATCTGTAACCAGGAGCAGTCTGGGAAGAGGGAGATCGAGGTCTGACCCAGTCCTCTGGCCACCTGCAGAGGCTTCTGGAGCTTCTCCATCAATCTCCAGTGTTGCCTGTGGGGTCTTTCTTACTTAATACAGGTCATGAGGAGAGCTGCTCAACAGGGAACATGTACAGTGCTTGCAAAAGTGACAGTGCTCACAAGTGGGCAGACAGGCTGTTGCTATTCATTGTGCTAGGGCCCACAGCCTCAAGACACAAATTAGGACAACTCCTGGCCAAGCACTATACGCACATAGGCAGGCACTGTTGGCTTTTCACATGTGCCAGCATTGGCAAGAATGATGATAAAGGCTATAGGAGCAAGACCACATTCACCTGTATGAAATGTCTCTTATCCCCACCACAGTGGCAGGAAACTGAGGTCCAGTGAGATCAAAGTGCCTCAGGAATCAATAGCACAGAAGCTGTTGCAAACCTGTATCCAGGGAGCCTGTGTTCTTGGGCACCTTGGCCCTGTACCCTAGCTGTCCTCAGATACTCACAGCAGGGTGGCAGCACTGGCATCACCAGCCCCGAGCACAGCCCAGCCCACATCAGCAGCCCTGGGGATCCACAGGCATCTCCCAGCAGAGCCAGAGTGCCCTGCGGGCTGTCGCGGACCTGACTTCAGCTCCCTCTGCTGCAGGAGCCAATGTGCCCATTTCTCCTCTGTAACGAAGAGTGCTCTAATCACCCAGTACAGATTGGTTTGGGTAGGACAGTCCCCCTCTCCTCTCACAGCCAAGTCCCTCCAGAGAAAAGAATTCAAGATTTGCTGGGTCAGAAGGGACAAGGTACAACCGTTTCAGCCCTATAGGTGTGGTACTGGAAGACAACAGCCCTGGGTCTGATACTTTCTCTTACAACTGCTTATGCAATTTCATCGATCATTGCTGAATTAAACTTCAAACAGTTTCAGTCCTTCAAGCACTGGGCTAGAGAGGTGCACTTCTCCTCACAGCAGCACTCTCAATGAAACTTGAACTCTTCTCTCATCACCCTTGCTGGAAGAGGGGAAAAGAACAAAGCCAGTATAATTTATAGATCAGCAGTAAGATTTTCATAGGGGGAAACAGGGCTTTGAAGACCTTGAAGAGGGAACTGTACCTGCATCTCTGACTTCTTAGAGGAACACTCTACTCTTCAGCTATTAAAGATAAAAGTACGCTCAACATTTCTTTCTCCTCCTGCTCAGGTTCATGAAAAAAAAACCAAAAACAAACAAAAAAAACCCTGGATGCCTACTCTCAGGAGGGATCTTAGCTGTGAACCAGAATGCAGCCCTGAGCAAAGTACATGAGGATGGGGTTTAAGCCTTGCTTATTTGGTTAATTTAAATGTAATTAATTTCTGTTGATTTTAGTAGACTCTAGGCCAGCAATAAGAACAAAGCATGTTGACAACAGACTGCTCCAAAGTACTAGAAAAACCATATCCGCAGGTGTGGTAACTAAAAGCCATGCTGACATTAATCAGCTAAGCTTATCTATGCACACTGGGCACCTAGCTCAGAGAGAGGTGAACCAGTGAAGTATGGAGCTTACTATTTCCAGGATATTAGAGCTGACATACTTCAGCTCACAATTACAAATGCTGGGCTTGATTTGTTACTCTGTTATATCACTACAATGCTTGTGTAAACACTTGATTAAAGTTGGTGTCCAGTGCAAGTGCATTAGTTTAATTTGCTACCAACTCTACTATAACAAGCTCATCCATCACCTCCAGCTCAAGGTTGCGGAACTCCAGCAGCTCATTCTGGTCTCGGGCATCCTGCAGCTCCTGTTGCAGACGGTTGTTTTCTGCTTCCAGTTTCTCTATCTAAAAGAAATATGTAAATTCAGGATCTGTGCGACTGTTAGAAGAAACACTGAATATTTGGTGAGCAGTAGTTGAGGTAGCATAGGCAGTGCAAAATCCAAACTCTAGAGATGATTCACTACTTGCTGTTTTACCTCAGTGAGTCTTTAGTTTACAAGTGAACTTCTGCTTATCAATTTCCTAAACATCATAAAATGCTTAGGCTGGAGGTTTTCCTAAAAGAATCCAATCCTAGTGAAAATCAGCAGGGAAGTTAACTCTACAGAGGTGTCAGGTTAGCTATTAGATTAGTCTGCATTAGCTATTAAACATACTGCTCTCATGGTAAAGCAGTGGAATAGATTGTCTGGGGAGGGATGTGGAGACATTATTGTTGGATGACTCTGGGAACAGGTTGGATAAGCATCTATCAGGAATGACACAGAAACAGCTGCACCTGCCTTGGAGAAGAGCTTGGTCTAGACCAGAGATTCCCAGTGTGCAGAACATGAAGCACAAATGGCACGCAGGGAGAGCTGTCTTTGTGGAGGCAGTTAACTGAGCAGCCATCCCAGCCATGCAAGCACTTGTGTGAACTGCATGGCAAGCATCTCCACACAAGTAGCTCTGTCAATTAGCAGATAGACTTAAATACCACCCATTGCTTGCTTGTTCTCGACAACACCACTAGCTCCTCAGCCTGCTCTCTTCTGCAAGTCTCCAGCCAGTGCCTGGACATGTGTTTTGCAGTCAGGTTGTCTCAGTACTGCCCAGACAAAGACAGCTAGGGAGCATGGTAAGACTCAGGTCAAAGGAGCTCCCATGGGTCAGTTTGTCTGGATAGCAAAGGATGGCACAGGGCCGGAGATTTATTAGGTGTGTTTATGGAAGGGGAGGAACACAGGCTAAAAGACCTCATCTGGGGAGGTGAAAGACAGCAGGAGAGCTGGAGTTATGGCCTCTTGCTGATGGCAGTCATATGTATGGCCACTGCTGTTACTGTTGGTGATATGCAAGCAACGTTGAGGTCCTTTGTATCCTTATATTCTACGGTTAAAAATATATATACATACATACAAATATATATATACACACAAACAAGTGCTATTCCTAAAGGTACCAAAGGACTGAGCAGTACAAGTTCCACTGGACCTAGGGATGACTTTAAGCCCTTAAAAATATACAGAACACACAGCGACTAGGGAGTATGAAAGGGTCCTAGCATCGGAGGGTGACTGCATTTCTACTGCTGTTTCACACATAAAAGCTAAGCTCAAAACATCCTGCCAGTACAGCAGCAGCAGTAGACTTCACTGCAATGCTACTGGAACACAAAGGTCTGCATGTCAGAGCCAGAACGATGAGCAGAGCTTCCAGCTCTCAGGCTAGAGCTTACCAGCAGAGCTGGTGCATCAGCAACTGCCAGCAACAACAGTGCCTATGCAGAGCTGGAGAGGGCTTGTCTTTCCATATGTTATCCTATCCATATTAATCTATGCTGTTCTATCCTTATACTACACCTATAAGCACCAAACTGCATGTCCAAAAAGTGTATTGTAGGATCCAGATTACCATTCAGAGTGAACACGCAAAACTTGGGAACATACCTTGTCTAAAAGCTCTTGGTTCCTCTTAATGAAAAGCTGTTTGTCTTCCACCCAGTGCGAGTCCTGTCGGATGAAGCAGTACTATTACAGAATAATCAAACTCCATGAAGTTGGGCGTGTTTATTGAAAATTGGAGCCACAATATTCAGGCTTTAAAATCCTACAGGAACGAACTGTCATTTACAGAGTAACAACATATTAGTCTATCAAGCTGTAGCATGGCTTCTGAACTCGCTAGACCTGCCTGTTTACTGAACAGCCACATTATGTCTCATAAAAGTCTATACTGAAATTGTGCTACGTATTTTGTAAGCAGAGCAGGTAAGATCCAAAATAGGAAAAGAAAATACACAAGAAGTGCTTACCTGCCCTTTCTGTGCTAAAGTTTTCTCCAGATCTTCTATTTTGGCTTTATATCTCTGGACTTCAGCTTGGAGCTGCTCCTGAGCCTGTTGAAGTCAAGCACATCGTTAAACAGTAACAAAGACAGCAATGTGACTGGTATTAAAAGGAAACGAAACACAGCAGAGTCTAGGTTTATGCTGTTGCTTCTACTGAGTAAGTAATCGTTACAAAGATTCTGGCTCAGCAGTGTTTTGTGCCATTAGCATACAGATGACACAAGGGAACGGAGTGGTAGATCAGCCCCGTCTCCCCACTCGACTGTTATTACTGTGTATTGCATTAGAGTAGTGAAACACAAGCTCAGGTATTTGGGGTGACAGGCTTTGCTGGAAGACCCTAGTAAGGGGCAGTCCCTGAACTGAAGAAAAGTGCTTAGTAGATGAGAGTGGCAAAAGGTAGTGGAAAGAAGCAATCATAACTGCCTAGGGGGACTTCAAGAGCTGACTCAATAAAGTGCTAAACAACCTATCTCAGAGCTGACACTGCTTTGAGCAGGAATTTGGGCTGGAGATCACCCAAGGTCCCTTCCAGCCTGAATGATTCTATGATTTTATTAGAGGGACAACATTTTTAGCCTTGGAAGGTTTACTGTAGTCTGCATCATGTTCAAATTTGAATGTAATTTGCATTTCTCCATTAGAAACACTGAGGTGAATATTCTTAAAATTGGTGCAATGTGTGCCTTTGTGAAAACCCACAGGCCTCCACTTACCTTTAAAACCCAACCTCTTCACACCCGGGCGGGCAAAAGATGAGAAAACCCTTGTGATTCTGTGCCAAACTGCAGAATTACCTGCTTTGGCATGCCTGCCTAACTACAGAGTTTTCAGGTTCAGGTGGAGGACAGCCCCTTGTAAACTGAGTGATTGCATCCATTCTTAATTGTCACTCTCTTTAAATGTACTCAGCAAATGAGTGAAATGGACAACTCTCAGTTGTATGGATGTTGTATGTAACTCCATTCCCTTGTATGTCACTTTGAGGGGTTTGCATGTCCTGATAGCAATGAAATGCTTTTACCCTCAAACAACTACTGACCTTGGCTTCTCTTTCAGCATCTATGATGCCTCCTGTCTGCTCCTGCAGTAGTGCATACGCTCTCTGCAGGGCCTGGTATTCCTTTGTCAGCTGTCGAAACCGCAGCTCTGATTCTTCCGCTGCTAAACCCTGAGGTATAAGAAAGGACATGTCTAAGCCCCAGACAGTAAAGCACTGCCAAAGCAAAGAATGCAAGTGTGATTTGTTAAGCACAACAGCTGGTTTACAGGTCTTGATTCAAATAACTTTTATGGTGAGCTTGCTGTAATATGAAGTAATAAGAATGTGGAATTTATACAGTGTTTATATGTCTTTAAGCTAAAAGAAATGTGCTAGGTTTATTTCCTTTAAGGGGAGAGGAAAAAAAATCATCTCAGATTGCAATGAAGTCATAGCTGTGGACTCTATGGACTAGATTTTGAAAAAACCTCTCAGCATTTCAGTATATCAGTAGCCAAACTTGAGGCCAAACTTAATGAAGAACTTATCACTCAATATGCACTATAAAAACCTAAGTGGTTTTGAGAGCCTGGCCATTTGTTTTGCAAGTCAGTCTCTTGAAAACCTGTCCTTGCCTATGGAAAGAGTCAGATCTTACCTCATCTAGATCATCATCTGGGGTTGCTGGTGTTCTATCTGTTCTATATGAGGCCACAGAGGATGTTTCAGAGTCCATAGAATCATCATCGTACCCAAAAACTGTATCTACCACATGTCTCTAAAGAAGGGAAAACATGATTTCTGAATCTCCTTGGAAACAGGTAGCATGAGTTTCTGATGGGGAGGGAAAGGTTAGTTCAAAAATCACATTGCTAGTTACTTAAAAAAGGCAGCACGTGAAAAAAGAGCAATGGGCTACCCCTGCAATTACCATCTCCAAACAAACCTGAAGGGAACCATATTGAAGATTAGGTCTTGCGCTGGTGAAGAATGAGTTTGCTGATTAATTTTTCTAAGCTGAGGATCTGGCTCAGTCTAAGACTTGGAAAACATAATGGGAGAAGCAACATGCCAAAGGAAAAGTCTCTGTCCTTGCAGGAAGGCAGGAGAATTGTTTTGTTAATCCCAAAGCTGTTCAGAAGACACCTGTCAACATGCAGACTGGTGTGCAAAGATAACACCATACAGAGCTGGAAACCTGTGCAGAACAGGGAACCCTCCTTGTCTTACGGATACTACCGAAATTTTTAATATCTCAGTGCTTCTCTCACTGACATTGCTGTTGGAGTAAGTGAGTGAAAGCTATGGTAATAAAAAACTAGCGTGAAGGAACTTTTATCTCACACATCTTTCCAGTACTACAGTAACTGCCACATATTGTAAGAGATTGTTCACACTACACTGTTTGTATGTCTGACACCTCACTATCTCCAATCTCAGTAACTGAATTAAATCAAATGAAAACTGTGAGTCCTGTCCTATGAAGGTATAGATGCTTGACCCTGCAGGCTTAGTTTCAGGGTACATATCTAAGCATTTAAATACTTGGCTTATGAATAATTCTGCAGAGAAACTGATCGACGAGCATTTAAGATGCGCTTCTGCTTTGCAACATTTTTCACTTTTGCTGACAGGTTACAACCTTCTAAACCTGGAATTTGAATCACACGAAAAACATGTACCAAAGATGCCAATAGCCTTTTGCATATATTATCTTTTTTTGTTCCTTATATTTCCAAGTGAAGACAATAGCCATATTGTCCCATGTTATAATCTCTGGCTTAGAAATTAAGTTGACTGATGAAAATACTTTTTCGTCCTTGTCTCCCAGTTACGCCTGCTGTGTATTGCTTCAGAACCCATATAGAAACAATGTGATGACACATCTAGGATTTACTGGTCTGAAATTCTCTGTGTGTAGGAGAGAGTTGCATTACTTTTGCTGAACATGACTGACATACTAAGGGATGTCCTTGGAGGACAAAGAGCAACCAAGCTCTGTTTCCTACACAGTATTTCTGCTTTCTGGAGGTGGGACATCGCTGTTGCAAAGTCATTCTTCACATCTAGCTGATAAAGGAGATATTTGAACCACTACTGACTACTCAGCTCTAAAATTGTTGTAAAATATACCAACTTTAGACTTGACCCAATTCAGGGTAATACAAGGGGCAGCCAAAGGCCTGTGGAACTGAGCAGGAGAGACTGACAATTTCTCAGGCAGAAACTTCCACCTGAAGAATAAAGATGTACAAGGATTTTGTTTTAGCCTGTATGTACTGTGAAAAATAAATAGCAGAAGATAGATGGGAAGGTCTCTGGAAATGTAAATACATCTCAGCATAACAGACCTTGAGACCAATATTTACAGAAACCAGATGGAAAGGAGATTTTTACTATTTCAGAGAGGGGGGGGGAAAAGTCCCACTTTGCTGAAAATAAAAGAGTTACACACCCTTAACTGAATTTCAAAGTAGACTTAGAAAGCTCTCCCAAAGTAACTAAGGTATTTATAAACCTGGTCACTAAAGCAATTGTTATAATCCACAAAGCTCTCTTTAATCAGATTGCAAAGTGTGTTTTCCTACAGAGCCTACTAGTATTTTTATAAGCTGAAAACAATTTTTCCTCTTACCTTAATTGGCTTTGAGCTCCTTTTATGCTTTCTGCGACGAATAAGTTTCTCCCTGTCCTGAAAAATAAGATTAAAAAGTTACTCTCTCTTCTCTTTTGCAGCTGTAGAAGGCCAAATCCACAGAGAAAATAAATCACTGGGCTTCCACTGACTCTCTGTTCATACATTCAAACAGGAATCTGATTCCAGGTGGAAGGGATGACTCTCATCCAAGTCTGTACATGTGTCAGCTGAAAACCACTTGAAGAAGGGAAGATGGGATACCTGAACCCCTTGCCCCCCAGCCTTGTTGTGCAGTTGCCTTGACAGGCTGTCAAATGACATGCACTGATGGATTTCCTGTTAAAATGGGAGGCTTGTTGCAGGGGACTAGTCTGGGCTTTGTATGAGAGGCTGTCTGCCTTCCCTGCAGAGATGCTGCCTCTGTCTCAAGTCATTAAATGACGGTAGTGTTGATCTCACCACTCCTAGCAATGATGTCTTAGAAGAGGCAACAGCCTGTTTTGGAGTCTCTTTCTCCTTCCCCTCAACATCATAATGCAAAGTCAGCTGAAAAAGGGATTGTCAGTATTAAATGACAGAAGAACTAGTGAACCACTGTCCAGCAGCACACACTTTCCCAGCACATGGTATCGCGCTGTGTGCCTGCCTCTTGTTAAGGAAACTTTGAATGGTGGCTTAGTTATAATGGTAAACCAGCGTGACACAGCCTTGTGAACATGTAGGTATCTTCCCAAGCTCCACGGTTCTTAGTCTGTGTTCATTTCTAGAGCTCAATTCACACACAAGAGTTATGCTTTTGAGTTGTAGCAGCTGATGCCCCACTAGAAATTCAGTTAAACTGCACCCTTGCATACCTACACCTAAAAATTTGCAGGTGTTAAAAGTAAAATAAGATATTAACCCTCAGACCTCTAGTTATAAGAAGAAATACTATCAGTGGTGAACTGTACACAGGAATCATTCCTAATTTCCTGGTGCTCTGGACATACCCTTGTTAACTCATCAATTATGTTCTGTTGTTCTATGACCTGAAGCTTTAAGAATTCAGTTTCTTGCTCCTCATTAGCCTGATCCAGGTCATTGAGAGATCTTAATTTCTTTAGAGGAGGATGTGATGTCATCTTTTCTCTCTATGGTAAGAAGAAGAAACAGACAAAGTAAGATCCAGCAATTAAAAGACAAAAGACCACCTTTCAGTTAAAAATTAGACTTTATCTTTCATTTAAGCTGTACAGCCCTTTAAATATGCTTCAGCTACACCATTTTTATAACTTTATTAATAGCCATCAGCACTTCTTAACAATAAAGCAGCACAGCAAGGCCAAGTTCTTCAACCAGAATGACAAAGCTTTATCTGTTTACTTATTGTGTGGCAATATAACCTCTACAGCAGCCCTTAAAGGTCATATACGGTAGCTTTTCCTTTGCCATGCATCAAGATGCCCCAAAATGTGGCAAATATAGTTCAGGCCCCTACCTGTCCAGTGGGTATGCAAATAGCATCTATCCCTACAACCCCATGCCCTTACTGATACCCATCATATGACCATATACAGTGAGGAAATGGACATGCTTTAGTCATGTGAAAGACATACATCTAGTCAGAAGAGGAGGAAAGGCAAAAAATGTGGTACCAGATCTATTCTAACTAGAAGTCCACATCCTGCCTGCTCCTGAGTATGTATGGGAGAAGAGATGGCTACGGCCCATGAGAATTACTCTAGCCACCCACAGCTTGCTAATTTCCATAATTTGGAAGTAATATATAATGTAAAAAAATCTATAATGTAAAAATCAGATGTGAAGGAGCCAAGTTAGAACATATGTGCTGTGTGTGCATATATGCACCAGTGGTGCTGCCCACTAATGTCTAATGCATGCGGATTCCCAAGTCCCTTCTCTTTGCTGTGGCAGATCCTAAGGGGCTGTGATCTGTACTACCACAGCTGTGGAAGAAGAATTCTGATCTGCAACACCTGC
Source organism: Haliaeetus albicilla (assembly GCF_947461875.1). Lineage (NCBI taxonomy): Eukaryota > Metazoa > Chordata > Aves > Accipitriformes > Accipitridae > Haliaeetus > Haliaeetus albicilla. The sequence goes on from NC_091509.1 coordinate 22,750,966, forward strand.
AATAAGTTTATCTGTCTTCAGGGCATGGGTGAATTGCAGAGTCTTAAAGTGGATTAACCTTGTAACACTAAAGTCTTTTTTCTACAAGACAAGAAAGTGAATCTGATCATCTCATCCTAATCGGCAGGAAAGCCGCATCCATTGCAGAACAGTCAGCCTGCTCAAGATGAGGACAGTGGCTATTGCAAGCCAGAGACAAGACACACAAACACAGTTAGCAGAGGAAGTCTTCTCAGCCTGCCAACTTACATCTGGCAACCCAAAACTTTCACCTCCTTTTTTTATGAATGCCAAAGCAACATCAGTGCATGTGTAGGGACTGGATTCTGACTGATTCTCAGTGGAATTCCATTTGAATGATACACAGACATAACTGTTTTGACCCTGCTTCACGTAGCCCCGATATGTGAAATTTCTAACTCTAGCCAAATTTACAACACCACTATTCTCCCTTTCCCATATCCTTCTACTCTGTGTATGTTTTATGGAAAGACTGTATGTGCTCAGTGGCAGACCAGAACTTTACTTTGCCATCATCAGCTCTAAGAGGAACATGTACATTCAAAAATGAACATCATGCTGGCTGAAAACATTGGTCTTAGCTTCCTTTTTGAGTTCCAGATGCAAAATAGCACAGTGGAATATGACTCAATGATACAACATTTTTTTTTCTTTTTCCTTTTTAAAAACAACTGAAACTCAATATTCTAATTTGGGGGATAGTATTAAAGACTGAGATTATGCATTCACTTAAATATATTGCACATGTATGGATAATACACAATGTTATAGTATGTAAGTCTATTATATACAGACCTAGGCATGGCTATATATTATCAATATTATTACAAGCTATATACAACACATTTTCTCTAAGTATATACAGGCATACACCATGCAGATGTGGCCATCATAACAGACATAGATCATATAGTAATCCTCATTTTGCTCTTCAGTACCAACCATTTCTATATTTTCTTTAGTGACTGCTTTGAGTTTATCTTCCATGCGCTGCAAAGACTGCATAAGTTCATCATTCCTCTTCGTGAGGCACTTGTTCTTTTCCAGAAGAGGTTTACATTGTTTCTCAGCTTCTCGGACACGCTTCAACTGGATTGATAATAGCAATTAATACTTGTAAATAATCCAAATAAAAGATATTTTTTCTCCCTCCTTTGTTAGAAATATTTTTACTTCCCTGTTGGACTACCGTCCCAGTAAAATGCCAGACAAAGTGATCTAATGGAACTGATGCTTACAGCTTCTGTAACTTTTTCCATATATCTCAAAGCATAATTCTGCATATCTGTTTTTGAAAGATGTCTTTATCTATGGGAAAACGCAGACATAGAGATGAAGCAACCCAACACACAGTCAGGCAACTGCAAAGCTGCTACAAAAGCCCAAAACGACCTGTGCTTTATCTGCAAGAAACCCACTGATTTTCTCATTGAAAGACAGATTTGCATAGGTACATACTCAGTCTGGATCACAGCAATAACAACATAGTTGTAAGTCTGGTCTTTAATGCCACACAGTGACATACTTGTGCATATGCACAATGAACTTTGTTTTAATCAACAAATCCCGTAAGATAGGAAGGTATCTTATGGCATGCTTGGAAGTTCCAGTATTGGTACAACTAGAGTTTTAACCAAGATCTCTTCCTCTGAAAAATTAGTTCCATCCAGTAATACTGAGTGTTTTATAGATATAATTTCTTTTCCTAAGGGAGGACAAAGAAGATGGCTTGTGGCTGTGGAAAGACATCATCTTTGTGCCTGGACGATCTACGTAACAAAGGCACTGTCCCAGTTCTGTATTACTATTTGTCACTGGGAGGTTCCTGCTCCCTGCAGTTCTGCTGAGGAAAGGACTGCAAGAGTTTTCTGTAGCTATTAAGAACAGTTAACCACATCTGCTTACATCATCACATCATCTTACTAGGCTATTTAAACTAACCCAGTGATTTTGCCTGAAGCAGGTTACCAAGTACCTGAAGATCCCTTCTGCTAACAGAAAAGGCGGGAGCAGCTAGGAAGCAGTTACATCTTTGATCAGCACAGTTGTGGGCAAAACAACCATTTGTCCTACCCTAAGAATGAAGCTGGTTGTTGCTAGTCTGAATGTATCTTAAAGTGTATGGTATTTTCAGCAGTACTCCTGGTCACATTTAACAAAATGTGTTCATTGTAGTCACATTGTGCAAGATACAGCTTAGAAGCCTTTTAAAATGTTTTTTTGGTTTTTTTCCTGGTGAAGAAGTAGGCTGAATATTTAATGACATGGAACAGCTAATAAAGCTGACTCTTCAGACTCCAAGCTACTCGGTATCACAGAAACTTGGGGGTTGAGAGCTTTTCATATGTTCATGTGTCTGTCTTCAGATATTTGTAATTTGCAATCTTGATAAGACATTATTTTGCAAATATTACATTAAGAACATTGAGGACACCCAAGCCAGCTAAATTGATATGAAAGGAGTGCATTAGGTCTCCTAGCTCAGGAACAAAATAAAAAATATCAAGAGTTGAATTTCACCACCCTCATCCTTAATCAAAGAAGTAGAACTATGGACAAGTTAAAAAGCCAGGGTGCTGACTTCAACACACAGGTACCACCACCTAGGAGTAAATCAGATAAAGGGATCAATTCACCGTTGTCCATTCTCCCTAGATCCAATATTTAACTATTCTCAACCTGGTCAAACACTGGACTACATACATTATTTCATTTACAAGGTAAGTCTCACCATACACTGTAGTATGCTCTAAAGGTCAGGGAGGGAACATAAGCATTTATATAGAAACCTACAAGCCTCTCTGCCTCAACTTTCATTGTGATTTTGTACTCATATAACTTCAATGAAATTACTGTTTAATTCTAGGATTAAAAAAATCATCCTCAGCCTCCTCAGTGACTAGCTTGATGGATGGAAAAGGCATATTCATCACTGTCTACCATCCTTGGATCTTCCTCTTTGCCTTTCCCTAAGGGTCCCAACCTCCTGTGTCAGATAGCACAAAGCTCACACACCAGTTCGTTTCGTTCATCAACAAGCAACGTGTTCCTGTCTTCCAGCTTCCGGATTGTGGCATTCAGCTCTGCTATCCTCTTCTGGTTTCTGCGCAAGTCCTGTTCATTGGCAACAACATAATACAGTTACTGATTCTTTTCAAAATACATGCTTGGGAACAGAATCCTCAAAAACCACACACCAGTCAACTTAGGCTGTCATCATCAACAAATTATATTTACGGATTTTTATAGTATTGAACATGCTGGCAAATACACATTTTTGGAAGAAAGTATCTGGTTTTGGGGACACTTTAATTGAAAATTTTCAACTGTTTAAAAAAATAAAGAGAAAACAACCAAAACAGATGTTGATATTTTTTTATGATGGGAAAGAAAAAGCAAAAAGCTAAGAGATTCTAATTTTAATTGCCTTTTCCTATACATTGCTTCTATTTGCTGAGCCACTATGTCAGGTGAAAAAGTAAGGATATCCCTTTCAGTATCAATTGCAATTACTTTCTTATTCCTCATTCGTATATGTGTAGATATGTGTATATATACACATTTGTTTTGTAAACATCATATATTTAGTCACACAACCAGTGAGTTGCATGCTTTGTGAATGACAGCAAGGGCTATATATGTGGAGAATAAGACAGAGAAAGAGGAGGATCTCCTAAGAATCTCCCAGATTGCCCATCCCAGACTTCTCTCTGCCCATCTTCCCAATTCTATCTGTTTTTTGAGGATGCATGCTATCCAGGTAGTTATATTCATGGAATAATTCTTTCAAAGGGGCACTAATTATTTAAGAACTTTTATATTTGTAAATAGAGCAACTGAGGAAACAGCCTTACAAAGGTTTGTCCCACTAGCATCCTCACTGAAGAATCTATGGACATAGCTTCTCTGTAGTGAATAAGAGTGCAAATGTTTCCCCAGGGCCTGAGAAAATATTTAAGCAAGAGAAACACTGCCATGTTTCTGTTTTGCAGGGGCCAGTAAAACCTGCGTACAGGGCTGCTGCAGTGCTCTGAACCATCTCCAGCCCTTCCTGGGATCTCTCTCTTGGGACTGCTCATGTTACACTCTGCCTCCTTCACCAAGAAGAGCTGTTCATCCAGAGCTTCCTTCTGCAGCTGCAGCTTCTGCACATAGCCTGTCTGTGTCTCCAGTTCTTTCTCCAAGGAAAATATGATCCTGTCTTTAGCCTTGATCTCGTCCATCTGAATGAGAGAAACACCAGAACAACAATATTACTGTGTAAAGGCAACAGCATTTCAGCCTTCTCCAATCTAGTAGTATACGATTTACTTAATAGCAGTGTTCACCACTTAAATCTACTATATCATACTGCACCAGGCTTGTAAAATGATACACTTTGAGGTTTCAGCCATTACCGTACATTGGCATATTCACCAGCTTTACACAGAGTGAAGCCGAGGAACTGAGCACAGTATGATGTGTTAACAGATAATTGGATGAAGAGTTCAGGCTTTCACACTGCATTTTGTTCAGTTACTTTTACTAGTGAAAAATAAGTATAAACTCTGACAACCCCCAAAAAATTGAGACTAGCTCCTGCTTGTGTAAATGGAGCTACATTAGCTGAGACAGTAGAGGTGACAGTCCAATTCTCACAAACAGAAGATCTGTGCAGACCCAGTATTTCTTAAAGCTGATTGCCATGTTACTAATCTGCTGAGTGCAAACTCAAGGCTATTCATTGTATTATCACCACATTTCTGCCCAGGACTATACAAGACAAAAAGAACTGCCTCTTATTTCACCTCACAGCAACTTCAAGAATGATGGCTGAGAGGAAAATTTTGGATTAAAACTTAGAATAATATCAGCCCATACAAGCCCTGTAACCATAAAAATTGATACAAAGCTGCTAACATCATTGACCTCAAGAAAAACTGGTGAACCAGAATTTGCAAATCACTCTGGCAAAATAAAAATACTATTATCTGGGAATGATACAAATCATTCCCTGAAAACAAGAATATCTACGCTAAATTTTGCCTGAAGCTTCCAGAGATACTTTCTGGTCTTGCAGCTTCCTAGGCTTGCTAAAATTCTCCCCAAAGTATTTTTCAAATGAGTAAGGCTAGATTCTGATCTCCATTAACTAGATGTCACTCTGATGTAACTTCCTCCACTCTGATAGCAATACACAAGTGGTTTCCAAATTCATTGTAAGTCAGATAAAAATAACTCTGGACTTGTTCAAGGTTCTTATGCGAGTAAATAGCCTTCAACAGTTGCTAAAGATAAAATCATACAATACATAGGTGGAACCTGAGCTGATCTTAATGTTACTAAATGGCTCAGTTTTATCCTGAATTTCACTATAGTTCCTTTTTTATATTAAAACCCTGAAAACAGATCCTCAATTTCAGCTGAGAAAAAAAGAAAAGTAGTTTGTCCTCATGGCTACACAGAACTGCAAATGGGGATCAAAGTAACAAGAAAGGTCAAAATTTGGAAGAATCCACCACTACTAGTCTGTGCTATATTGAGCATTTTGGCAACACAAGAGTATACCTCCAGTACACAGACTTTGAATTGGGGGAGGGGAGACCAAAAAAAAAAAAAAAAAATCTTTCTTGACAGTTTAAATTACTATTTCTTTTACTTAACTGTTGAATCTTGAATTCCAGTTTTCAAGTCAAACCTTTCACTGTTGCAAGCAGGTCCAGCTCCCCAGATGATAGGGAAACATGACAACTTGCACCATTGCTGATGTGGGCCTCATTTTGTTCTCATTTTCCCCAGTAATTACTGAAGGCTATGCCAAGACCAAACCAAAAGATACCCTGCCACGGTTTGATGCATTTAGGATACCATCACAAGGGCTAGAGAAACTAACAAACTGCAAGTGCAGATGCAAACACTCTTTTTCTAACACTTTGCATTGCACATGTATTAGCATCTCAGCAAGCCAAATCCTTATGGATTAAGCCAATCACTCTAAGGTGTTAGCTGCCATCACAGTAGTAGCTCTAGCTGACTCATCGTGATCTATTTACTGCTGAGAAACAACAGTGAGAAGTTTGCAATACTTTTGCAAACTGAAGTACATTGCAGAGTTCTGTTATTCACAAAAGCTAAGAGGCACAAGAGGCAAACTCACTACAGTGTAAGAGTTCACACAAACTGTTTTGGTTACTGACCAGGCGGCGAATATCTCTTTCACTCTCCCATTTGATCTTGGAAATAGCTTCCTGGTGGGACTGATGCTCACTCCGAAGATCTCCTGCCTTGATCTTATCGGCTTGGATCATATTATTAAGGGCCTCATCTACCTGCTTTTTGGCAGACTTCAGTTCAGTAATTTCCTGCAGAAGCTTAAGGCGCTCAGAGTCAAACTGTTTTCTGGCCTCTTCACGAGCCTCAATAGTTAGTGCTGTCCTTACTTTATCACTGCTCCCATCCCGCAGCGCACACAGCGCTGACTTGAGGCGCTGGATTTCGCTGTCTCGGACTTTCACCATCCGCGTCATCTCCTGCTCATGCTGTTTGATGAGGTTCTCCCTCACGGCCTGCAGCTCCTTCATTTTCTCCTCATGGAGTTTGGCTTTTAGCTCTGTGATCTGCACAGTCTGCTTGCGTTGCTCCACCTCGCGGATACGCTTAGTTTCTTGAGTCTTCTCTCTTTCAAGTTTAGCAACCTACATTGAGATAAAATGAAAGTCACCTGCTACCATCATGTTCTCAAAACAAGCCCACCAGACACACAGCCACGTCAAAGTGAGGAAGACCCTGCTGCAGACCCTAGATGATCCTCCACCCTCCTACAACAAAATATGGGCCAACTCCTGGAGCATTCACATAGATTTTACACTGTCTTTACTCAAGCCAAAACAACCCTGTCTTCTCCAGGTGTCTTGCCTCATGCAGTGACACTACATATACTTTCAATACTTCCTCAGGAAATAAGACTCTGTGTACATGCATGCATTTCTCTAATAACTTTTTAACCCATCTGTCAATGTCAGTCAAATTCACCAGAAAATTAGAGGGCTCAGAAATAGCAGGGTTCCCACAACTTCCATGACCATGGGCAGTCAGTCAGATGAGAGACAAGTGCTTGCCTCTGTATGATCCCAATGGAGGTAAGGTGTAAGTCTGAAAGTCCAGAAGACATTTCACCTTTTACAGATGTTGTTACCTGTACATAGAGCTTTAACGGGCATTAACAGTCACTTCTTCGATGCATATCTACAGAAAGGATGCTTCACTGGTTATTATGCTTATAGAACAGCTAGTTTTACTTAAAATACATCCTTTGCTACTCTTCATTCACAACAGTGTTTAAAGTCCTTTGTTCATAGCTTTGGAACCAAAGTTACAGAGCAACCCAGCAGTCCTCAGCGCGCTTACACTAATGTATCTCTAGGTGCAACTTCATACCCCTGAGCAATTCCACAATAGAAACCTGTGTGAACCTACACCAAAGGAAAGCAATGGATAAGGAATGGTTTCAGTTCAAAGCAAACTCAGTAGGTTTGTTATTCACAGTGAAAAAGAATGTGGTTGCAAAGATTGTAAGAACTTCCTTGTTAATTCCTTTTTAAGTAAAGATGACAAAGAATGAGGAAGAGTGAGCAAACCTTTCAGAAAGAAAAACCAGGGGAAAAAACAGTCAATATGAATAAGCATAGTAGTAGGTCATTCCCAAAATAAGCCATCAGAAGAGTTTGAAACCATACTTTTACTTTGGTTTCAATCACCAAAGTCATTCTGACAAGTTACAAAACTCTAAAAAACGAGAGGCATTTTCCTTGGAAGGCTCCATGGAAAACAAATCTGAAAGATTCTCCTAGAACTCCCTCCATGGGGTGCTAGGATGCACAAAAACTTTTCAAAGCAAAGTATTCAATACACATTTTTTTTAAAGGTGGTCTGCACTTGCAACTGCCACTGACTTCTCTGGAGGATTTCAGAGGCTACTGATGCAGTAACTATGTGTAGTAATACACATCATATGCAACAAGAAGATTTTGCAGCCAGGGACTAAAAAGCAGTCTCTTAATCACCTCTGTACGATTCATATGAGATGTTAAAATGCCTTTACTACATAGATCACTTCTGAGAAGAAAGGCACACATCACCTTAGCCCCTCAACCCCCAAGTCCTTAGGACAGGTTTTTGGTTTGCCTTCACTCCTTTTTCATTCTAGGTTCATCTTTGATTTTGAATACTCAGGACTAAAAATGAGCCTGAAGTCCTCTTTCTTTCTTGTAACACATCTCTTCCTGTTTATTAAAAAGGAAATGGAATGCACTGCAAAACAAGGTGCAATTATTGGAAGTGATCCATTCTGGCATGACATAGAAAGATACATCTAAGCTCTCAACAAAGTAGTTTGGGTATCCACAATGGCACAATGCAGACCCAGCAAGGGCCTGAGTACAACCCCAGCTAACCTCTGGCATGCCTGGTTTTATGACTATTAGTTTCCAGGCTGCCTAGCTGATTAAACTGGAACACCATCAGATGTTAGGATGACTTGTAGATGTACCATTCTGATGGGAAGACAGGGAAAGCGAATGAGGGCCTTGCAGGAAAAAGATTATTACATTTGAAGTAATGGAAAAGAGACCTGTTCAATAAAGACCACAATGGCCCAGAGGTTTCTACTCTCTTTGGATTCATTGGCAGAGTGAACTTATTGCTAGCAGAGATGGGAAAAGTTCAAAGATCCTATTTGTTTGACCCCTTTGTGGGATGAACACTTTCTTAAAGCTCTTTCTGACATTGTGGGTGACTGTCCAGTTTGGCATCCTATTTCTAACCTGATTTTACAAATGAGGTTGTGCCAAGTTGTCCAATCTGAACCTGCTTATGTCTAGGGAAAAACGAGGAAAGAGCTAAAATGTGAATTCCAGATTAAAATAAAATTTGCAATGGTGTCTGCTCGTCTCAATCCAAACCACAGAACAATTCAGAAGTGTGATCTACTTCCTGAGACTGTAGTTCTTAGCCCCCCACTGCTTCATGATGACAATTCCTTTAATACCCCGAGCACTCAGTCCCATTTAGTCACAGGAATGGATGAGAGCACCTAAGGATGGGCATCCCGAGAGTTACTGAAGCGTGCCAGCAATTTCATTATTTTCTTCATGTTCTGCTCCCCTCCTTTCCAGCATTACTCAAGCACATTTAAATATATTTCAGATAAGCTTTTTTTGGTTTTGTTTTCAAGACTTTCCTGCTCTTGTAACTCTCATTATTTTGCGCCATCCTTGAAGTGATGTCTAGTAACAAAAAAACAACAACGTACACTGGCAACTTCCATATTGGAATTCCAAGGCTGCAGTGATAACAAAAGCAGCAAGACTCAGAATATAGTGGAAAGCATTAGAGAAGCTCCCTGAGCCACCAGTTTTCTGGCCGCCAGCCTGTGGCTCCTTAAGAGAATACTGAGCCTTGCCTGTGTGCAACACATGAATGCCAAAGCTTGTAGGCAAAACAAAAGAATCAAAAAACATTTTTGCTTTCCAACACTGTCATCAACCATCTATGAAAGAAAAGGATGCAGAATGAGTCTGAAAGAATGATGATGTCCGCTTCGTTGTGGCTTGCAAATCTTCCCTATTTTAAAAGGTTGCAAATTAATGGCCATAAATCTCACTGGTAGGTGAAGGGAGAATGCCCCCAGAGATTCTCAGAACATCAGATAACACCTAACTGGCTATTCTTGCTTTCATTTAGCTTCTCCTAAATTATACAAATGAGCATCCATAGTGGAAGCTAATATTTGTCTGAGATTACCAGTATGATTAACCTTGATATATTGGCATGAACATCTGTCCCTATGTCCTGGTTTCGGCTGGGATAGAGTTAAGTTTCCTCCTAGTGGCTAGTACAGTGTTATGTTTTGGATTTAGTATGAGAATAATGTTGATAACACACTGATGTTTTCAGTTGTTGCTAAGTAGTGTTTAGACTAAAAGTGAAGGATTTTTCAGCTTCTCATGCCCAGCCAGCAAGAAGGCTGGAGGGGCACAAGACGTTGGGAGGGGACACAGCCAGGGCAGCTGACCCAAACTGGCCAAAGGGTATTCCATACCATGTGACATCACTCCCAGTATATAAACTGGGGGGAGTTGGCCTGGGGGGATCACTGCTTAGGAACTAACTGGGCATCGGTCAGCAAGTGGTGAGCAATTGCATTGTGCATCACTTGTTTTGTACATTCCAATCCTTTTATTATAATTATTGTAATTTTATTATTGTTATTATTATAATTATTTTTTTTTTCCTTTCTGCCCTATTAAACTGTTCTTATCTCAACCCACGATTTTTACCCACCCCACCCCCCCCCCATTTTCTTCCCCATCCCACTGGGTGGCAGGGGAAGCAAGTGAGTGGCTGCGTGGTGCTTAGCTGCTGGCTGGGGTTAAACCACGACACCCTAAAAGGAAGAAATTATGAAAAAGACCTCTTAGACGCTGAAGCATTTGTGGTTATTCAGGTTTGGAAGCTAGAGGCAAGTCATTCTGAGTTTATTTGCCCAGGATATATGCTTATCTGCAAAGGAATCAAAGACCCAGTTGATAACTTCAATTATATTCCAGCTGGAAAAAGAATGTATCATTAGGCATCATCCTTTGAAAATGTGGCTGCCACCAGACTGCAGGTTGAGGATGCCTGGCTGCAGTTAGCACTGCCTCCAGTCCACCTCAGAAGAATTCACCAGGAGTTATTAAACAGACATTTGTTATCTTCACAGCTCATAACGAACACATTACTAAACCTGAAGACTGCCTTAATCTCACCCATGCTCAGGGAACTTTAGCACTTACCATTTAAGGGTTTATTGCACAAAAGCTTTACTCTGACTATAAAACACAGATGTATTGTGCTTGCCGCTAGAAGCATCTCTAAATGAAGAGAGAATAACACTGTGGAGAGCAAAAAGTACACTTCTTTGCAAAGCCACTTCAGCGTCACCTGTGGGAACATTGACGCTACTTGCAAGGATTTTAACAGAATGCAGGCAGAGTATGCGCAGAGTAGGTATAAAACAACAGCCAGTATTTTATACTTGGATAACATGCAGACCATTACCTTTTTATAGGTTACAAAAGCTGTAGTAGTGTAAAGAGATATTATGTGTTTCACAAGGGCTGCCCTAGCAACAGACAATGCAGGAAAGAGTGAGAAGTTCAGCAGAAGATGGAGGCAAGAGCTGAAGCTGCAGCGCAACAGCCCTGAGGTTGTACCAAAGGCTTCTAAAGTATATGGGAGGCACCTCAAACCTTCACAGGTACATTTATACTATAGGACGATGGCTATACCCTGTGTGCATGATACTCAGCTGGCTTTAGACTAACTTCACATATCTGAAACTGCAACTCTGGCAGACCATTGATACCTGAACAAGCTTTAAACAATGCATACATACCCTAGTGTATACAATACAGTTTGGCTACACTGCAGACTGATTACAAGGGTTGAAATGGATTGTCATGCTATACATTTAAGGAATACTCGCTCAACTTTGAAATAAGGATATGTCTTGCTGAAATATCAGCCATTCAAAAAACTGCAACGCTACAAAATTTCTAAACACTGAGTGGATAGGATGAAACCCACTAACTGGAATATGACCAAAGATGTTACAAAAGACATATTGCTCCATTTGAGGGCCAGAGGCTTCTTAAACTTGTACCTCAGTAAAAAGGAGTCTTTTCCACAGAAGCAACAGGACATCCACAGTAAGAAAATGTTATATGTGGGTAAAGAACCTGATCACTGCTCTAGGAAAGAGTTGCGTTGCATCTGTTGATTTCTGTGATACTATTTTTACCACGTGTTTCTCTCCTTCAGTGTAGACACTGTTATTTAAAATCAAACCCTCACTCACCTTAGATTTCTCCTGATGCAGCTCAATTTGAATGTCTGTTAGCTTGGTCCTGAGTTCCTCATTGGCAGCCTGTAAGGCAACAATCAGTGCCTCAGGCTTTTCGCCCTTGCTACGTCCTTTTTTTGACATGGTTTCTTATCAGCGAGAGTCCACGTGCTTAATTATTTCAAATATGGGCTGCCATCTTTTTCTGTTCCTTTCAGTGCTAGTTAGTTCAGCACCTACTGCGTGGCATTCCTTAAGGTCCTGGACACAGCTGCTTTGGAAGCCCTGTGAGAAATAAGACATACTATTATTTGTCAGTGGACACTGCAGCATGACAGCTCACATGGTTACAGAGCACAAGAGATAGCTCACTTCTCCAAACACTGCAATCTTTGTCTGAAAACCTGCAAGGGAGATCCCAGCACAATCAGGCTTCTGTATGCAAGTTTGGCATACTACTGGAGATTCCATATATGCCCTTTTTCTGTTCTCAGAAAGGCGCACCATGCAATGAAGATAGGAGTTTACCATAAGGATTAGCGCTGTTGAGAGTACAGGACTAGAAAGGACAGGTCATTTAATCCAAGCCTTGCAGTCTGAGGTAACCACAAAGCAGGCAGTTTAGTCTCAAGGATCTACCAACAATATCTTCCTCTTACCCTTCCCAAACCTTGACATCCCCCCCCCAAGATCCTATGCCAAACTCAGAGACTTTCCACAACACACCTACAATCTGCCACGGGAGGAAAGGGGAAGTGTTGAAGTCCTCACCAGCATTCTGGGTCTCTGCAGAAGCAGAGAACTAACGACACGCAAAAGCCTGTATCAGACTAGAAATTGTCCCCTTTGCCATTTCGAAGGGAATGCAAAAAAATTCCACCAATGGTTTCCATCAACTGAATTTTTGGGGGAAAATTCTGTCCTAAGCCAAAGTGATGTGGTAAGCTTAAACTCAAGCACATCAGCAAGATATGCAGATCAGGAAGCCAAGGGGTTTTTCCATATCCCTCTGTCTCTATTGGTTTGGGTTTTTTGGGGACAGTGCGGTGGTGGGGTTTTTCAGCATTTGTCTTCGTTACTGGCACTGACTGACAGCCTTGGATAAAGGGGTATTCTGTCTACCTGCACAATAAACGTGGATTTAATAAGCTCCTTAGAAATTTCTGTGTCCATGTGTCCCAGCATTGACCAGGGATTGAGCTGGTGCCATGTTCATGTTCACACAGTCACTCTGACATTCCTATCACATCCACAAAACCTGCAGAAATGACACACATCCTTTGAGACGATAGCAGAATCCTCAGTAAAGAACGTCACTGTAAACTGAACAAAGCAAACTTACTTCTTGCCATTCTGATCCTCCTATCCTGAAAACACTCCTGTATCACCCAGGGCTTCCGACACTGCTCCCAGTTACAATACCTCTGAAATCTTGGCATTGCATTGTATACCTACAGCTACAAATGAAAGCAGGATCTGATCCATATTTCCCACAGTGCTTCATATTCAGTACTGGTAACATAGGATCTAATCATGCTAGCTACATGAAGACTTTTTCACCAGGAGGGCTGAAACAGTACATTATCAGAGCTAAGCCTGCTGTAGGTGCAGATGACTGAGAAAGAAAATGGGCTTTGGAAAACAGTTAATAAAAATGGCTTGTTCTTGTCATGTGTCGTGTGACACAGCACATACAGATCTGATTTAGTGCTGGGAAAAAAATCAGGCCAAATGGGACAGAAATGGTCAAGAAAGCAGAATCATTGGCTGTCAATGCCAAATGACTACTAATATATGATAACTTGTTGGGTTTGAGCAAAGGATGACACTTTTATCAGATTAACCATGCAAAGGATGGCTTTTTGAGAAAGAAAATCAGACATAAGCAAAGCAATAAAGACAATGGATTAAAAATAATCACAGGATATTATCTCCTGCATAGGGGAAATGCTGCTTTGCTGTGTTGTTTAAGATCCTCAACCACCCTGAAAGCAGAAAGCACTTTCAGAGACTCCTCTGGCCCAGAGGCCTCCTCAGCAGCGAGCAGGAGAGCCTTTGAGCACACACGGCAGCCCTTGCAACCGGCCACTGCAGCTGGCAAGGCAGCACCAAGGGCAGCCCTACAGTCACAGACACCGCATCACATCACATCACGCAACAAGCTGCTGTCAGGTCAGCCTCCCAGAGGCTAGTGGCAGTTCATTATAAGCAATTGTGTTCTCATTCAGGAATGAGATACCTTGGATGTTTAGCCTTGAAAGAATGAAGACAGATAATTACAGATATCATCACCCTGCAGATGGAACGCAGTGGTGCTACCCAAATGGCCACTGCATACGGACAGCGCAGACTGGAACAGAAGCAAAAAAGCTCATGTCAAATGGCAACAGAGCATGCACACTTAGTTAGGAAAAGAACACAGTAAAGGGAAAATCCAGAATGAGGTGCAAAAATCACATTCTCAGTCTTCTACAAAAGGGTAATTTACTCCCTAACAGCTAATCAAACAGACATTTATATTTTTTTTCTCTGCAGATGTAAAACACAGGTTTAGCATTTGTATACAAAGCCATTCTAGAGGCAGCGATGATCTGCTGTAGTGCTGAGATAATAGAAACTTCTACTAATGCACCAGGGCCATATAGCCCAAATGTGACTTGGATGCTATTTACTGGGGAGTTCGTGAGATTACTTCTGCTGCCTCTTTCCAGACACGGAGTCAGCAGTCAGCCACAAATCTAGTGTTGCCAGGCTTTTCCAGTTTTCCCTGAGAGAAATTTAGGCAGGTCATCAAGTAGGGATGGATTAGGGGAAAAATATCCAATGAGAAAAGAAAAAGGAACTGAGGCAAAATTTCTGTTACCTGCAAGATGGGCTCCAGGAAACATTCTGGACAGTGGAAGATGATTTAACAGAAACGGAGAAGTATTTCTGAGCCTAGGAAAGGCACAGTACCACAGAGGAAAAAGAAGTGAGGGGGGCCTAATTGGTCACTTCCATCTTTTAGCACTATTTTTCTTTGATTACTGAAATAAAGTAACTACGTCCCAGGATGCCAGGGGGATGATATTAGGACTGGAATACATTAATAGAGCTGATGTTACAGCAGAAACAACACATATATGAAGCTACACAAACACATACATACTCCATTGAGCAGAAAGAGCAGGCTGCTTCATTTTTATCTCCTCTTCCAGAATAACCCCCAGAAGAGGTAACCCTGCAGTTACTTGGAAAAAAACCACTATTTGCAGAGCTTTACCCTGTCAGCAATGAATGTGGGAGCTGCAGCCTCCAGCATTGACCAAAACATATCTATAAAACTTGGAATGCTGTCAGTTAACTTCATCTTCATTTTTGCTTCCTTATCTATATTTCCCTTCTGAGAAGGGCTTTGCAATTCTGTGTTAGATTCCCTCACTTTTCCAGCTGTCACCTCTCCAAAGACGTTTTTGAAGATCAGTGTCCTACAGGGCTCCTCTCGGCACAGGGCCGAGATGCCCTCACTGGGCACTAAGGGTGTAGCCCTGCTCTCATTTGAGCCCTTGGATGTTGTGTCACTTATAAAGCCTGCACATCAATATTATGCACACTGTGGTCAAACAGAGGACCACACTGTACCTCTAGGATTGCCTTACTGTCACTAGAGTGACTGGCTTATCTAACAGCCATTCCTGCCTTTCTCTGTGCATGCACTGAAGACGACCAACTGATAAACCTCCCACACACAGCTGGAAGCCTCAGGGATAGAGAATGAAGATTCATTACAGGAAGTATGGGTTGCATCCAGAAAAGATAAGGGAAAGAAAGTGGAAAGAAAGGAAAGAAAGTGGGTATATTTGCTATTTTAAAATGTAGGGACAGTTGAACAACAACAAAATGCCCTGCAACTTCTCCCCACTGGAAGAATATCCTGAAGTTGTGAATGTTGGATTTTAAAATCAGAAGCTGGGGAATAAACCCACAAGCATGAAGCTACGAGCATTCCATAAACCTGCCTTTACAGTGCACTGTGTTCAGA